>NC_079367.1:17160670-17293170 GCF_021018895.1 Seriola aureovittata | reverse complement strand
GGTTCCTTCTCACTGGTGAAGGAACCTGTGTTGTGTCTCTGCAAGTTTAATCAGTGAGTTTGTTCATGTGGGGAGGTGGACGTGTATATAACAGTAAAGCACATCACTGAGAGGAGAAAATGTGTTCTATGTGAACCCATACCTTGTACATCTGATCATCTTGTAGTTCGAATTACTTGAATTTAAGTAATTGAACATCAAACAGTATGTCCTATCAGCCACACACTGACACAGTATACTCTCCTCTACGGGAGAAGAAAGGGGAAAAAAAGAGAACAGCAACATGAGGCGGGGCTGAGGTTGTGTTCAGAGCTTTCTGAGGGGATGTGGGATGAGAACACAATTAGAGGAGCTTAAAGGAGGGCAGCGGGGGGGGGGGGGGTGGAGTGGTGGGGAGGTGATGAAGGTGACAACACTCACCTGCAAAGAGCGGTTTGACCAAAGCACAGGTGTTGCACACCTGGGCCTCTGGGTGTCCCCATTAGCTATAGATTGACCCACCCTACTGAGGTCAATGACCCTCTCTCCTGTTACAAATAGAGAGGAGATTTTGTGAGGTGGAATTAGGACACATTAGCAGGTTCAGGCTTTTGACAGAAGATCTTTTAAGTTTACAGATGCATTTATTGCATATAGGGCTGCAACTTATGATTATTTTGTTATCAATTATTCAGTTTTTCATTCATTTATTGTTTAGTCTGTAACTTGTATACAAAATAGTGAAAATTGTTCATTAAAATATCCAAGAACCCAAAGTGATGACCTCAAATTGTGTCTATACCAGTCTACAACCCAAAGATATTCAATTTACAATGATACAAAACAGATGAAAGCATCAAATCCTCACATTTAAGAAGCCATTTAATTGGCATTTTTGCTCACAAATAGACTAATCTGTCATAGTTCCAACACCAATAACTAGTTAAATGGATAAGATCTTACTTTGCATGATTAGTTGTGTTTGGTTTAATGAATTCAAATCATAACAAAAACCACATAGCTGATAAGAGAGTCAGAAAATGAATCAAGAGCATTTCTGTGGTGAGAACATCTTGTGAAATCCCTCCAACGATTTGAGACACAGAGAGGATGTGCATCTTTTTGATTTGTGGACATAGGCCTATAGGTACTGTGGTCAGTGATGTCATCCATCATGGCCCCTGACATCATCCTCAGGGGGCGGCTGTTTTCTCTCACTGACACATCGCTGCAGGGCCGGCCAAGGGCGTGCATGAACCTGCAAGAGCACACAAATGAACACCATGTCTCTGAGAGGGGCTCCTGCTCACTTCCTCACTTTTGAATTTCATTACGTACAAGTTCCGCTGACCTAGATTGTGCCTGTTGTCCTGAACTTTTAAAGATATATATTTTTACCAACTTCAGTTTGGGTTTTTGTTTTACCAACATGCCTTCTTTTAGAAGATTATAATCGTAATACGTAATTGTTCCCTTCAGGCAGGGATTTGTGTAACATCTGTAATTACTTCATACATATAATAGCAAACCATAGACGGTGCACGTTGTCTTTACATTACAAAGTGTGACAATCAAATAATTATGGGATTATATCTCTGTGGAGAAGATACATTCTCCGCCTGTCTGACAGGTGTGAGAGGAAAAGGAAAGATAGAGAAGGGTTTGGCATATGTTTGTGCCTGAGGGAGGTATATGAGCCCGCTGAGAACATGAGAGATAACCTCTGAGATAGAGGAGTTAGTGGCAGAGAAAGCAATTCAGGGAAAGAAAAGATGACGTCAAAGGCACAGATTGAGTAACTATTAATTAGGCTGTGATGTTGTTGAGGTTGTTTTTGCTCTATATTATAAATGCATTCTGGAGTGAGAGATAATAGGTCAAGACGTGGTGGGTAGCAGGGATTTCCTCCCTCCTCTGCACACACACACATACACACACACACACACACACACACACACACACACACACACACACACACAGATACAATGTAAAGGACATAGGCTTTTCTTCCAGGCAAGAATCAGCCTTTGTGTACGTGCAGTCTGGCGTGTTTTTCTGAAAGGCATTGATGTTTTCTGGAGGGGTCTTTTCAGTTAAGTGTGTGTTAAAAGAGCAACTGACAATCACATTTGCAGAATACCGCATAAATGAAAAAAAAAATATGACAGTTATAGAGGTGAGGAGCTCTGGTGCCTCTGGCTACCCTCTCACTTTTTCCCTCGGGGACCTGCAAGACGATCTTTACTACAGATCTTTATGAATTCCACTCATTGTGAATGATATCATGCAAAGATTCCTTAACAAGTCACATCCAGCAGTCATGCAAAGAGAGAAGATGATAAGACCTTCCATATGTCAATATGTGTCATAACATGAGGCAAAAGACTGTGATTGATTATTTTAATGGGGCCAAGTAGAAGATAGGAACACATTAGGGCATGTTACTAATTTGAATATCATGTGATAATTTTTTTTTCTCTTTGATGATTCTAGCCAAACTTCGGCCTGATGATTCCAAGGTTTTGTGCAGCTGACTGATGCAACATGTGAAAATAACTACTTGATTTAGTTGAACTTCGACTGAAGCGTGTAGGAGAATGCATGTTTTGAACAACAGGAACCTATAGCACAAACAGGGTAGAATATGTTGCATTGTCTTCTTTCAGGATGTGTGTGCAGCACCCACTTTTCTTCATTGTTCTCTTTTTCCTCCCCCAGCAAATGATTCTCTCACCCCAACTTAAGTTTTCTACAGTGCTCTTTTCAATTCTCAAAAACATGAGCTGTCTGCAGACGTATGATGAAGGCTTTGTACATTTTTGTGCGGTTTCCCAAGATTAAGGGTATTTTTCAAAATATAAGTCTTTTCCACATCTGATATTTTGACTTCGTCACGGTAGAAAAAGCACTGGCGTTACTGTGCTGTACTGAAGTGTTCCTGTCAGTGTGCACATGCAGAATTCAAGCTTCATTTTATTGATTATTTACACCCATTTACACATGTCAATTGTGAAATATTTCACAAATGTTCACTTTGAAAAAAAACATTTCATTGTAATCGCTGCATATAAAAAAAAAAAGGTTTTAATCTTGCGAGGCTTAATCTCTTCTTTTCCACATTTTACTGCCAAGTGAAAAAAAAAGAAACCTTCTTGCTGACCACAAACAACCTCTGGCTCTCCCTCCTCTTCTCCTCCAGGCTGTGATGTGACAGTGTGAAAAGCGGAAGGTGAGCAGAATTGGTGGTGTGAAGGTGAAGAGAGGTGAGTTTGCGTACAGATAGAGGAAGATATATGGAAGAAGCTGCTGGGGCCTAGATAGTGATCTGCCACTGAAGAGATCAGCAGGATTCCTTCCACTAACATAGCCGGTCCTGTTCACGCTCTTAACCCTTGACCTCTCCCGACCACATCTCTGCTTTAACTAACCTCTCTCTCTCTCTTAAACTAACCTCTCTCTCTCTCTCTCTCTCTCTCTCTCTCTCTCTCTCTGCAAAAAGATATTGGTTGAAGAACCTACTAACATCCACACATTTAGTCTATCCTTGAGTAAAGAATTTGGATGGACAAAAGTATAGCCTCAAAAATGACTGTAGAGTTTAACAGAAGAATGAACATTGAAACCATTGATGTAGGATTTGTTGAAGGACTGTTGTATTAAACTGCATTAGCATTATATGTCCCTAATCCTGACAACTGTGTGTATTTTAAAAATGCAATTTTGATCAGAATTCTTTGAGCATAATTGTTTTGAACCCCTGAAAAATTCTCTTAATGTTTTACTTTGCGGGTCATAAATCCTTTTGTCCGGCCTGCCAGCTCATGTGGAATGGATTTACTATGTGAATACACAGAGCCGATATTTGGCGTCTAGGCTCTGACCTCGGCACTTCCCTCAAAAATACAACGAGCTCAGAGGAGATTTGGAGTGATGATGATTAGTGACATATTGCCAAGCATGCAAACACCAACTGAACAGAGCCAAGAGATCTACTCATGATATCCATGTCGGCCAAAGTAACAAAAAACTGAGCTTGTTGAAGTGAATCGCTGATAACATTAACTCTTTGGGAAGAAGCACCACGGACACAAAATTGACACAAAAATACCCCAGTTAGTAAAAGCGAACTGAATGTCCCCCTGTGACACTGAAGTGTAAAACCAGTAGGTCTGTGGGGCTTTGGCTAGGCTGTAATGCCTCCTATTTTAGATCACCTCTCCGCAACTCCCAATCTGCTTCGGCCATAAAGGAAGTTGCTTCTCATTATTTAACTGGCACATCAAGATGACTTATCAAGAGGGAAGTGGTAGACTTCTCTGGAAACATAAATGCCTTCCCAACTTAACCAAGATTTAATCATTAAACAAAGTGTAGCCTTTCTGGGGAAACAACTGAAACAAACACCTGTTGTCATAGCTGCATTATATCTGTCAACTGTTTTTTTTTCTAATTGTTCTTCTTTGTCTTTTTTTTTTTCACATGTTCCAAGTTTCGTACCAGACAGAGACATTTGAGCAACTGTCACAACAGGAGGATACAGGAAATATTCTAAATAAATAAAAAAATAACGCAATAAAACTTTGTTCTAAAAACAGTATGGGCATGATAAGATTGTCGTCCCTTTATGGTCTTATAGATAAAACGTAGTACAGTAGTCTGTTGTCTATTTATAGCTGATTGTGGGGGTTCCACCACATTACATCTCTCTTGATAATGGAAAGATGAAAGAGATTAGGACTATAAATAGCTAAAAGGAACTTGATATGCCAGACCTTTCTCTTTTATACGTAACCCTCAGTATGACTTTAAGAGATGCTCTCTTACTCCTCTCAGTCATTTCAAAGGCTGCAGTCCCCCTTATGTTGACATGTTGCCCACATTCCCTTTACTTACAGTCAAATAGCCTGGGGTTTCTGCTCTAATGTGTTGCAACCTACTAGGGGTTTACTGACTTGGGCAGTGCAGATTGAAGTGCAGTGAGGTGGGATAGAAAATGAAGGAGATGTCCTGGATGTGCAAACAAACACATGCAAAGACACTACTGCACAGTGTAGGTATGCACACAAATACACCCCCTCAGACTGAACCAGAGCTGTACAGTTTGTTCTCCACTCCAACACACATACTGTAACTGTCTGTCCAAGCGCTCTGTTAGGTTTTTGACAGTTGGGTTTTAGATACCTTTACAAAACTCTTGTTCTTGCTTCTCCCCATTAATACATTCACACCTTATGGCTTTGTTTACAGCACCGTGTGTCTTAATAGCTGTTACTTCATAGAATCCATTTGTTTCTGTATATAAAACAACAGGTTGTCAAGAATCCCACTGTTTTTACTGTATGGGCAATGACTCATGATGTGGCATACACCTTTATATTTACAGTGATGCCAGCCAACCACAGAGCTCACCTGTCCCAAGAAGTGATTCACTCAAATGATCCTCTGGAAAATGACTCATTGTTTGTAATAAACATTGTGAATGGTGTTGGGTTTTGTGGGGGCTTCCCCAATGTGCTCATCATGAACACATTTGTTTTGATCTTAGGTTGAAACTGTCTCAACAGGACATGAAAGGGTCTGATTTCTGTTTCTATGCTGCCCCCCTTCATTGCTATTTTCTATTCGACATGTCTTTCTAAAAGTACACGTGATTCCAGCAGGCCTGTCTGCTGCTAGTTTGAGCTGTTAGTGACAGGATAGTCCAAGGTCAAAATCCCCAAACAACCCACACACAGTCCCACACAAGCATCTTGTTTGCCCTGAAATCCAAACAAATGTCTGCTCTGATGATGACACCTGCAATGAACAAGAGGACAAGAATTAGGACAAAGAAATAATAAGACACCCACAAAGGTAAGCACCTAACGGAAGAGCTTTTCTTTCAGCCCGCTGCACACCTTTGAGGCCGGCATTTCTTGTAGCCCACCTTAGGAAAACATCCGTGCCCCCACACGATGCTGAGCCTTGTGTTTCCTTCTGTCTTTAATCTTAGTGAAAAGAGCTTTTAACAAGGCTGGGGAGGATGAGGGGATCTGCCAAAGCTGAACAAAGGCAGGGAGGAACTCGGAGAGATAGTAGCAGAGTGGAAGGCTCTGTAATTTATCACCTGTTGCCCTTGGGCGGTCCTGCACTCCACGCCCTGGGCTCTGTGTGATTTTGTGTCCGTATGGAAGTATGGAAAGGTGATGAATGAATAAGCAAAGAACAAGAAAACAGACATTCCTCATTCCTGTAAAACCTCAAAAGACATTGGTTTGAGCAATTATTTCCAGGGGAAAGTGGTCATCTGCTTGCCAAAGATACCACATTTATGCATAACTCCCTTTACCACAGATTTTGACACTACATGTTTATGTACTGATCTCTTTTTTGGCTAAAAAATGGGGGTTTGTACAAGAAGAATGGGCAATATATAAATGCCCATAGCAGACATTTGATATACAACAGTGCAAAATTACAAAATTAACAAAATGTTCCAAAATTGTGAGATCATGTCATGTCACATCGTGTTGAGGCTGCAGTATCTAACCAGGTTGCACTATGCTGTCTCAAGTCCTAAAGTCCCTTAATCTTTGCCTGCCACCCTCTGGCTTGTTGTTGCAATTACAGACATATATTTCTAAAACTATAAACAACAGTGTATTCGTAATGTTTAATTTTAGACTATAACTAATCAGATTATTCAGACTAGACTAGCACAGCATTTTCTGAATAAAAGCTGCTTTGTTTTTCAGTGAGAAATATCTGGGCAAAGGCGGTGAGACAATGCTGCCTTCCCGTTCTTTAAATCAGTATTTTCTTTTCATAACTCACAAAGACTTGTCACAAATATAAGTAAATTACAGACAAAATAAAATTAAAATTGTAGTATAATAAGCTTTTATATGTTTTCTTTTATCTTAAAATCTACGGGAACACATTTAACAAGCTGAAGAAAACTAGTCCGAATATGATGATAAATAAGCAAATTTGATCGAATTTTCCATGCAATCTCAGGGGGTATTATTGATGCATCCGACATTTACTCCAAATACAAAGCACGTACAAACCGGAACTCATCACATTTCTGTTATTCCAAATAAACCCAAACTTATTTTCGTCCAATTGGTCGGGTTGGTCATGTGCAACTCCAACATGACCAACAACACCTGAACGCCACGCTAGACTACGAATGACGTAGCACGCAATCGCTATATTTGGTTGTGATCGGAGCAAAGGAAGCTAGGAAGGGATCAAGGAAACCTCTAGCATCGTAGATAAACACCCCGAAGAGGTGTGAACCCAGCGAGCGCACGGCTGTCACAGTACCGAGAGGACAGTAAAAAGGCCCGATTGAGTCCTTCATACAGAAAGGGTCAACATGTCTGAGACATACGGTATGTTGTTACGGGGCGGCAGACTGTAATTTCATGCTTGCTAGCCGCTCCGTGCTCTCCTGCGATAGACGGGCTCTTAGCAACGCTGCTAGTTAGCTGGCTACATGGTTAGCTTAGGTTAGCTGCTGGCTAACCTGCCACCTCATCATGTCTGTCGGTTTAAGTAGTGATAACTAACGTTTGCTTTTGGCATTTTATTCAAAAAAACGGGGATAGTTAAAGCGTTTTTTGTGGAATAACTGACACATCTGTCCAACGATGGCGGAGTGTAATGCTTCCTTAAACGGCCATTAACATGAGCAAACAGATGGTGATACATTCCCAGGTAAAAGTTGGCCAAACTTCTGACACGAAGCCACAGTAACATGTTGATACATGAGGGATGTGTTATCAGATGCTGAGTAGCCTGAGTTGGTTGAAACTGAAGCAGACACGGTGACCTTGTAAGCTGCAAGACTGTTTGCTTTTAGTCCTAGGTGTTGTGTATTTATACTTGAAAGGTAGCTTTAGCTACAGGGCCTATTTGAGGAAGTCAGATAACTTTGACTGATCATCCCTGACTTACCTATAGAGCAGCAGCTGTTAGGTATGTCCACGTCTGTTCACATCCTCAATCCGAGTAACTTCACTTCTCTATTCAGTTCATACAGTCTACTTTACAAGTAAATGCTGACAGGAGACATGGTTGCACCTGTCTGTGGACACTGACATTGTGACTGACCACCAGTACTACTGACAGAAATTATTATTCTGCATTAATACGTTAAACATGACTCTGTCTGATAGTATTGGTAGCCCAATTGACCAGACACAATAGACCCAGTTTTGAAATGGCACACCATCATCCTCTGCTGTTGTGCTCTCATGCACACACTCTCATCTGTCTCCACTTGTTCCCTTTCTCCATCATTCCTTGTATGAAACTTCATCTCAATGGGTAGTATTTATGTTAAAGTGCCTGTGCTAATGGTAGCTGTAATGGCCTTTTATTGATTTCTGTCTCAGTCTCCTGTGCTTTCGCTTCTCTGTAGGGCCAATAGTGGAACTGGTTAAAAGTATATGAATACCAGAGCTGCAAGAAATAGTCGATTAATCTCAAATGCCAGGATTTACTACTTTTCTTTGTGATATATGATGGTAAACTAATTATCACCACCTTGGACTGTGGGAAATTATATTGGCCATTTTTCACTATTTGATGTAAAGGGTCATAATAAAAATAATTGTTAGTTGCACCCTTAAGGTATACAATAAGTGCATGGCCAGGTTAAATAGATCCCAGATGAAATTCATTACATTTTTCATTAATTTGGTCCTTATTCAGTGTGGCACTCTGTCATTATTTTATCTTGTAAAGTTTCAGAATGTGGTGTATATAAGAAATTATCTGGCCAATTTTAACAAGACATGTTCTGGGATCAATTATTCAGAGTCATTCAGAAATAAAGCCTTACACTGATACTATTTTGAAAAATGCCATTTTACTTGACTATGTGTTTGTTGTTGTCATTATTGTTGGATTGTTTCTGCTATAAAATGTCAGGAAGGCCTTACTGGCCTTATGTTTTTGCTAAATACATTGCTGAATTCATAACTCAATTATCAAAATATGACAATTAAATTTCTTTTTTTTTTTCATTTTGATCAAATTATTGATTCACTCATCCACTGTATGAAATGACAGTTGTGTTGCTTTGCATTGATTTTTGGCCAGTGTTACTCATTACATTTTTATATCATTTTACTACAAGTGAAATTCATTCTAATCTCTCCAGTTTCCATATTTTCCATCTGTCTTGCACTGTATTCTTTGAGTTGAGATAAATATTCAGTAAGGCAACATCTCCTGTAACTTAAAGTGTAATCGCCCTTTGCAGTTTGTCAGTAGATCAGAGGACACACCAGACATAGTCCTTAGGTAGATCTGGGCCTGAGTGTGTTAAGTGTTGTCACAGTGTAAGTGAATGCAGATAACAGTGTTAGTCTTTTTCCCTCAGGAGTTATTTAATATTGATGTGAAAGAATACAATAGCCTGAAAGGCTGCTGTTGAGAGGGCAGCACTGCATTCCTTGCTCCTCATTGCTTTGACATATTGACAGCTTGATTGTTGTATGCAGATCTCGCATGGGAATATGTGATGTCTGGGAAGACACTAAAAAGCTGAGGCAAGCTTTTAAAACAGAGCTGTTTGCCTTTGAATCTGTCAGTTCTGCTGTCATGGCCATTGACAACATGTGGTGGAGATGTAATGCTGAATGCTGTTGCTGAAGAAAACTGCAAGTGCTTGTAGGCACCTTTGCTTTGCCGTAGCTGTTCTGTTACCATGAATTTGACCTCTAGCTTGTGTTACTTGAGAAAACACCCGCCTCAACAAACAAAGGTGCACCATAAACTGAGATGGTAGTTGTGTGTGTGTGTTTGGGTGTGTGTGTGTTTTGACCGGTGAAGGTGGCTCTAAAAGCACTAGCATAATTAGGATAAATGTCACACAGGAACTAAAGATCAATTTCATCCGCCCCTCTTTTTTTCTAAACTACTGTGTCTGTTGACCTTGTGTGGAGCTGAATATTCACAGGATGTTCACCTGGGTGGTAATCTCAACAGCAGTCACTAATCATTTGCCAGGCCAGCACTTCTGCCTGCAGAGCCAGCGCTTAAGCTTAAACCTAAAATTGCACTCTGCCTTCAAATTCCAACTGAAGCAGACTCTCAGGAGGAAAGGTGTAGTTTGCAATCTTTCTTTGCTTGCACCGTCTTAGGAACACAGCATCACTCGAGGATTTCCTGTTATTCTTTTACTACCTCTCCATGCATTAGTCACTAACACAGACTCGCTTATGATTCTCACACACATATGCACACTTTTCACGTCCTCAGTCATCACTTTGTTTCTGCAGTGCAGCATACGTATTCAACTGTCCCCTGCACTATCTTTGGCCACAGCACACAAAGACTGTCTGTACTGGCCTTACGTGTCAGGGGCCCCGAGTCATTTTCTATCATATGCGTAGGTTGGGTTGAACTCTCCAGAGCAAGGCCCCATTCTCCACAACAACAACATCTGTACAACCAGCTGGCTGTGGTCATTCAATCCTTGCACAAGTCAGTTACCCTAAGCCATGTTTAATAACTCTAAAGCTCTGGCTTTGCTCTGATGACTTGTGTTATTAAGTGCTGTTGCTTCTTCAAGGCCTAAACACACACATTCATTTTCCACCTCAGACAAACAAGCATATTAAATTAGAATCATAAGTAACATGTTGTACTGATTACATGCAAGGCGTTGTGATTAGTAGGCTAATTTAAGGTTGTTGAATACTGTGAAAGTAGTAGCTCAATGGGATTAAGAGGAAATCTCAGGATTGTCTCTGAGGATGGAAGTGCAGAGAGCAGCAGGCTCAGATTCTCTCCTGACGTGGGTGTTGCATTGATCTCTACCTCCTCTCTTCTGCTTTCAGACTTCCTGTTTAAGTTCCTGGTGATTGGCAGTGCTGGGACGGGGAAATCCTGCCTCCTCCACCAGTTCATTGAGAACAAGTGTAAGTTTTCACTCTATAAAGCTCATTAGTCACCTCAGGAATACGTGAATTCCTCAATGAATTCATAATTGTATTGCTACATGCACACACAGAAATGGAAACGATCATGTGTTTAATGCTGTTGATTTTCCGAGCTGTTCCATTCTCACACACATTAAATAAACCCTCTCACTCCCCTGTGAGGTTACACTGAATTTTTCAAAGTTCGTCCTGAGAAAGTTATTCATTGACTTCCATGTGGAATCAAACTAAAGAGAGTGGATGAATTGTGTCTGTCTAGATTCCTCACATTCTCCATAGATAATTATCAAGCCAGCAAGATATAGCACAAGACACCAGAGTTCTCAGGTTCAGACTTTCCTGGACTAACAGGATATAAAAAGAAAATATGTGCTTAATGTTCCAATTTTTATTTAAATGGAGTTTGATTTCTTGGGGGGGGGGGGTTGTACCCTGGAGTAACAGTGATTCGTTTCAGCTGTGGTTTTTTTATGGTTACATGACAGTTAACAGTAAACGATAAACAGAAATTTGCTCTGATGTGGATATGATCTTTGAAGATAACATCTTAAGTCTTTTAAACAAGCACAGCAAACCAACATATTATAGATTAGAAGTAAAGATTCTGGGAGCAGAGTTCGAACGTCTCCTTTGAGGTAGTGCACACCTGTTGTATAAATAAAATGACATCTCTTTAAACACCACATCATTTTGCAAAGGAATTGCATTACTACAAGGAGTGTGCAGAAGTTTGATGTTCTGCCGTACTTTTACATCACCTTTCTCATTTTTCACTCTCTGCTCTCTGCGTTCCTGTCGCAGTTAAACAGGACTCTAACCACACCATCGGTGTGGAGTTTGGTTCCAGAGTGGTCAACGTTGGCGGAAAGACGGTCAAACTGCAGATCTGGGACACCGCTGGGCAGGAGCGATTCCGGTAATGGTCTGCAATATTTCCCGCTAAGGGTTTGGCAAAGTTTTTACAAATACAAGGTTAACGTGAATTACTGAGCTTACATGCTCTTTGGGAAATGTCCAATTACCCACAGTTGCATGTGGAGATGCTTAATTAAGTGCCTGACTGATGATAATAGTTAAAAGCAACCGGCAGTTTCTCATTCATCTGTCCAAGCCAAAACTCACCAGCTGACACTGACATTGTGGATGCCTCATTTTGACCAAGATTTCTGCTTTTTCTCCACAGTTCTGTTACACGCAGCTACTACAGAGGAGCAGCCGGAGCACTCCTCGTCTATGATATTACCAGGTAAAACAATTGCTGCACTTACTGGCCCTCTGCCTTCCCACAAATTATTCCTTTTGTGTAACAGAATTAACATTCACAAATAATAACTTTCTCTATATTGTTGATATTTTTTTTTCATTACAGGACAAAATAGTAAATAAACCGCTAAAAAACACACAACATTGCATAGCATAGAGGAGCATACTACTAGATATTCACAGCAGTGATATTTTGAACTGCTGAAATTGGATCTGGCTGAACTTGAAATTGAAATTTACTGACCCATGAAGCTTTACCGTAAATAGTATTTCACTTCTCCCTTTACTCACTTTATATTGTACACTATATTGTTGTTTTCAGTCTGTGTGTGAAAAACTATAGTGTGTCCATACCATCTCCAGAAATTGTGCAATTTAATGACTATGTGCTTGGACCCATACAGTGAGATATAAACAACAGAACCCAATCATGGGCCTGTATTTCATAAGCTTTGGGTTACAATGGAGGGATTGTGAAATCAGGACTGAGTGAATTCAGTAATGCAGAGAGACAGGAATGTAATATAGTTTGTGTTTGTTGGAATGTATGGTCTTTGTAGAGGGGAGGGTGGTGGAGTGCAGAGTGGCAGGAGCTGGAATATAGAGGCATCCTCTGGCAGGCAACAGCAGTCGACAAAGCAAAAGTCTATCACTGAAAGTGTCACCTGAAGGGGAGAAAAACAAGAGAGTGAGTGGAGACATGTATCACTTCTCACGGGTGAAAAGGTTAGCAGGAGGACGGACAGGAAAGGAGCTGAAAGGAGAGCGTACGTGAGCTGCTCGGTCCCATCAGTGTGCGGACGAGGAGTTGTGTCATTCTTTGGCTGTTTCTGAAAGCAGCTGTTAAACATCTCTCTGCTCACTCTGCTGACCCACACCCTTCTGCTCACCTCACTGGCCTCATGTTACCATGGTCACCAGGGTCCTGTCTCCATGGTGACCAGTGGCGACAACACAAAGAAGTCTCCATGAAAGTTGTGTGACTCTATCTTCACTGCCCAACTTGGCCTTACAAAGGCAGTGACTAGAGAAACAGTGAAGTTATAGGGTTTAAAGTTTGAAGGCTAATAATAAATTCTACAAAACATTTATAAACTGCAGTCTTTTTGGTCCGTCTAAAGAAAAACGCAATAGCTACTCACAAAATATGTTTTTGGTGCATCAGCTTTGTTGTCCATTAACATTTGGGAATTACTTTAATGAAGTAATTGTGAACTAAATGCATTTAAATATGTGATTTGAAAGAAGCTCAACCACAGGAAATCACATGAATACAAGAGGTTATTCTGCTAAGCTAGGCTAGTTAGCTTTTAGCGGGACTAGTTTTGTTACTTTTTTCCTTCATTATAATTTAATATGCAGCTATTGTCTTATTTATGTGGTATACAAAATTGTGATGAAGCATCAAAATAAATTTTTTCAGTTCCATGAAACAGGATAAAGTGGGTAAACTGGTCTCTGGTAAACTGTCAACTGTCTCCTATACCCTCATTGGTAAACTGGCCATTATGCCTCACTATGTGTCCATGTGTCCTGTCTTACAGCCGGGAGACATATAATGCTCTGACCAACTGGCTGACAGATGCACGGACACTGGCAAGCCCCAACATTGTTATTATCCTGTGTGGCAACAAGAAAGACCTGGACGCAGACAGAGAGGTGACCTTCCTAGAGGCCTCACGCTTCGCTCAGGAGAATGGTGACTGATGCTGAATCGATCACACATTTTTGTCTCTATTATTTTGTCCACTTTCCTTCTCATTTACACTTTCAATTCTGTATTTTTCTCCTCTTTTTCATTGTTTGTTTTATTTTATGTCTATAAAGAGCTGATGTTTCTAGAGACCAGTGCTCTGACAGGAGAAAATGTTGAGGAGGGTTTTCTGAAGTGTGCTCGCACCATCCTCAACAAGATAGATTCAGGTACACTTCTTTTCTTTGTTTGAAGAGGTTGGGTGTTTGTGTGAGAGAATGCAGCCATTTGTACTTATGATCTCTGTGCATGAAGCCCTGCGGATCCGCACTTAGTCGAGCGTATTTGTCTGTATATGTCCGCATTGCTGACACGTTTTTTGCGGTTCATTTCAAAGGTGAGTTGGACCCAGAGAGGATGGGTTCAGGTATCCAATATGGAGATGCTTCGTTGAGGCAGCTGCGACAGCCTAGAGGAACCACCACACAGAATAAGCAGCAGTGTAATTGCTAGGGATCGGGGCCCCACCCTCACCTCAGCCCACAGGCCCACACAGACAGGACGTCCCCTACAGGTCAGTGGTGTGTACTCACCTCAGGCTGTAACAGTAGTACTTTTGAATAAGAGACTTTACTTGAAATCTCTTTCTTTTGATTTTTCTACTTGCCTCAATATTGATGAGGGCCTGTCAGTGATCACCTTCTCGTATCCCTTCTCTTTCAACATTTCAGCTCCAGGTGTTTTTTGGTGTGTGGGACCCTTCTTTCTGCAGAGAGTCTTACACACCTTGGATCACCTGGATGAGTGGTCGTGGAGATCACTGCAACCCCTGACCCCTGACCTCTGGTAAGAGTTTCTACTTCTTACATAGGGGGTCAGCTTTGCACCTATGTCTGGACAGGGAAACCACTTGGTGTGAACACACCGGGATCATAAAGACGAAGAATTCTCTTCTTCAAAAATCAATTTCTCAGTTACTTACCAGGCAGGTGAAGGGTTGTGTGTATTGGCTGCCCTACTGTTGTTTTATCTCTGTGCTTTTTCATTCTGGTTTTAGTAGAACCTACATGCTTTCTGCGTTTGCACGTCATTGTTTGTAAATTATTATTGGTAAACTATTTTGCGCATATTCCTTGTTCAGGCAATCTGGACGGGATTCATGATTAGTTTGGTCAGCGTTTTAACATTCATGAAGGCACCCTTTGGTATTTAGCTTTTTATTATCCATTGTTTGAGTTAACTGTATTTACCATAAATTCAGCCTATTGTTGATAGTGACTAAGTGATAAATAGTCTAAAAGTGACCTCTTATTAAATAATATGAAGTCAACTTGCACAGATTTTGGGTAAGAATTATTGTATAGAAATCTAAACCAGATGCTATTCAAATCTTTACAAAGGTTTCTGCAGTTGTTGTCCATGAATGCTTTTCATCTGATCTGCAAATTGAAACAGCTACTCAGCAGATTAAACTGTATTTCAGATTTTTAAAGTCAGACAACCCCAAATGTAAAACCGAGGACTTTTAGTCACTCTGACGTGTGTTACGAGTCTTTAAAATTTTTGGTTTGCCTTAAAATGCACTGTTACGACGTAGAGTATTGGCCTTAGTAATATACTTGATATTGTGGATCTACAGTATATTATTCCCAGTCATCATGTCTCTAAACTGTCAAAGGGAATGATCCAGTCACTCCACTCTACATCCACATAGACAAGCCTGTGGGTCAGGTTGAAAGCACAAAAAAGAGAATTGTTGCTCTTTATTTTACTCCAAAGGCCCCAAAGTCTGTAGATTTGTATTATCTGATTCACACCATGTTCAAGTCCCTGTGTCTCTGGTCCTATCACAGTGAAAGATTAAGAAAGGATCAACAATCTTTGCAAAGCTAACAATGTTTTTGACTCCTCCTGCTGGGTTTTTTCTCCATGACCTCCCTTTGATTCATGCTCTACATGCACATACTGTATAAGGGACGTCACAGGAAACCACAGTTGGTTTTGCCTCAGTGCCATGTTTGGGAAACTTTCATGCCGCCCACCCAGTTCCCTCATAGAGGTTTGACATTGTTTAATCATGCAAGGCTTTGCCTTGATAAAATTCATTCTGTTTTTAACCTTCAAAGTAGTTTTCACTTGTGAAGCACAGAAGTAGCTCTGCTCTGCAGCAAAATGTTACTGTTACTTTTCGAGCCGACCCAGATGTTTTGTCCTTAGAGCAGACCCTGTGTTGCCCCAGAGAGAAAAGGGGAATTTCCACTGAAACGTGTTTCCTCTCTTCATGTAACACTGACAGTATGGCTTGTGGTGCTGCTGGAGGAGAATGAGGTTAAGTTAATAACCCAAACTCCCCGCCCTACTATTGAGTCAAAGGCACTGCGTCTGTCTGAACCACTGAGAGAGCAGGTCATACTGACCCAGCCAAGAGGAGATCAAAACAAACTGCCTGCAAACTTATCTCATGTCTTCTCTTCAAATGTTAGCATATGGCCTCCCAGACAAACCATATGTGTTTAAGCTCAAGTGAGCCAGCACTCAAGGGAGAGACATGGTGAGTTGTGCAAACGTGAGATAGTATAGGATATCACGAGACAGATGGTCAAAAAAAATGTTTTCATAAAATATTGGCATTGTGTGATAGTTTGTCTCTTCTGCAAGTGCACTTTTACTTTTGAATTTTCATTTTTTTTTTGTTTATATGCTGTAACTATAGAATTGTACAATTTATTTTACTTGAACTGTATACTGTAATAAAGATTTTAATTGTAGATGTTTTAATTTCTTACTAAATAACAACTGAGATTCTTAGTTTGATTTCCTCGTTTCTGCTGTTACGAGGCAAGACTGTTGTCTGAGGTTTGATTTTTTTGTTGCTCACTGCTGACGTGGAGGTAACGATGAAAGGATGTTGACTTCCTGAGCTGTAGGAGGCCATCGACAGTGACTGATCACTCACAGTCACAAGTTCTATCATCATCTGTATTCAGTAATCAGATGATCTCAATGGGTGAAGCCTGTTGAACCAGAGTGAGCTTGCATTCATTTGTATGTATTTATTGTACAGTTCATATTAAGCACTCGTCAAAATAGCCATATGGTAAGCATTGTTTTTTTTTCACTTATTCTAGTCTGAATTCAGTCCTGATGAATGCAGTCCAACTCAGTTGTTGTTTAGTAACTAATGTTATATAATCAACCTTAATACTACTGTACATCTCAAGTAACCTATGCTGTAAATAAGATTTGTCTATTGTCAATTGAGGGTGAGTGTTGCTCATTGATTGTAATGATTATGCAATTCCCAGTAAACTGCTTGTTTTTTCAGTAAATGCTTTTCACTTGTCTTCTGGATGTTGATGTTTATATCGGTGCCTGTCTCTTAGCCGCTGTAGGCTCCTGTCAGTTTGTGGCTCCAGGTAGTTAACAAACATCCGATCGTGAATATTGGTAAATCTCAGGTCTTTGCCCTCTCTCCTGTGTGCACAAATGTGAGCACAACCTATTACACATCAGATTTATATCCCTACTGAATTAACAGACCCTTGAATTTAATAATTGAATCCGTGTACGTGATTCATTTGCCTCATCTTCTATTCTTCAGTCAAATCATTTCTCTCAAAGGCAGTCAGGGTGAGGTTAGGATATCAGAGGACTCCTATGATGAAGAGTAAATGCCCTCCTTGTCCAATTGTCTGGATTTATGTTCCTGGGTCGATGGAGTAACATCTAGAGTGGTTTAATGTAGCTGAAGTGGATATATTGACTGAGTTATTGATTGTAGTCAGGCTGTCAGGATGACCTCATAACCAAATTGCATAATTTATTGTGGAAGAGCTGATGTTTTACCACTAGATGGTGCTAAAATATTGGACAGAAAAATCTCCAGCTCCTGTATTTAAAGACAATGGCACTTAGAGGAGAGGTTCAGTCTATTGTTTTCTTGTAGTCTTGTTAAAGCTAAGGTTATAACAATATGTGGGATAAGTTAGATCCAGATCTAATTTTAAGAAAATTCCCTTCTTATAGAGGATTAATCAGAAATAGCTTATGTTCATGTATCACTTCATCTGTTTATTATTTACATATAATGGGACATATTGATGTGGGTAGTTGAACTGGAGACAGTAATACATACACACGCCTTCCAACAACAAACTCACAAAAGTGTAGAAGGGAAGCAGTACATATTTCACTATTACCTAATCATTTAAAAAAAAAAAAAAAAAAAAAAATACAAACATTCAACAACAGTAACATTTGAAACCACCTTCATGACTGGATACGGTTAGAGTACGTAATTTCATTAACATTTAAGTCCAGCAAAGGGAAATTAATAAAAGTGGGTTTCTTTGTCAGATTTCATGAGGCTTGTGAGAGGAATCTAAAAAAAAGTTATTTTATGCAATGCTAGAGGAATTTATTGATCTTAAACATGTAAATACTGCTCAGACCATATAGTGAGCAAGAACCACTTTTTCTGGAATGATTGTGTTAATTTCACAATATTCAATACACGCAAGTTACACACTATGTACACAAAGCAAACTTCACAGTACTGCTTTATGTAAAATATACTTTTTATGTCCAGGTCTTCTTCTGTCTGAGTGCATTTGTGTTTTAAGTGTTTAATGTGTGACCAACAAGCACCATATAATATTAGTTGTTTTTTGTTTTTTTTATAAAATGATTATAGAAGTGATCTGAGCTAACATAACTTACACCATTTATCATTATCAGCTGTGAGGATGTCTGGCACAGCACAGGTTACCATAACACACCGTCAAAATGGCTCTCATCCTAAGTACACTCCATTCAATTATGAACTTGCCGTGCTGGGTCAATTGCTCTAAAGGGCTTTCTAGTTGTAGTTTGCTTGTACTATGATCCAGACATAAAATGCAGCGTAGCCATGGTGAGTCCAATACCACAAAACTTGCAAGGTCTTTCCTTACGTGAGTTTGTAGAAACGGCTGCAAGGCTGTTTTTATTTCTCAGTGCACATTGAATCATTATAGGAGGTCTCTCTTTATATATGGTGCTTGTTAGTTACAGTAGTGCCATTAAATGAATGTTGAGGTTTAATGAATAGGAAAGGAGGAGGGCAGGAGAGAGCAGTGCAACACTGGTGGTTCTACATCAGTGTTTCCACGCTCCATGGAGATAAATGCAATGACTACCTACATGAAATTACGCATTTCTGCAGCCTCTGGCTTTGGGGATAGGGAACACGATACAAATATGACTGTAACTCAGGTGGTGTATGAAATGTCAACATGTTGAAATGTACAGCCTTTATACTGGGTGACTTCATTAGCAGTACAACAGTTACAGAATACTGCAACATATAGACTGCTATGACAAAGAGATGAATTAAGCTTCTATATTATATATCCATATGTAAACAATATTCTATTTCTAAACACCCCCCTCCTGAAGTTCTTTAAGTGTTGGCTCTGTGGAGGCAGGAAAACGCTGGGGGGGGTCCTTTCCAGAGTGACAGGAACAAGGAGCAGGTTGGTTTAGGCGCCAGGGCAGCAGATTATTGGGCAGGTAGGACAGATGGTTGTCTGGTTTCTACTCGAGCGACTGGAGCATGAGGAGCTGCTTGAGGACCTTGGTCTGACTGGTCTCCCTGATCTCCCCTGCTAGGAACATCTCATCCACCACCGTGTACACCTTAGAGTGCAGAGAGAGGAAGTGCATTAGAGGGCAGACAGGGCCCAACACTGTGATCAAAAGACATGAGAGGATTACGGGAATTAAGGACTAAAATAGACTAGATAACTACAAACTGCATGTGGCATTGATGAAACTGAAACCAAAACGACATTATCTTCTTCCCTACACATGAAAGCTTTGGGGCTCCTGGAAAAATTCCCCGTGTTGTCAAAATGTAAAAATAACTACTGGATGACACACTGAGTGGTTAACATTAGCACACGTGATAAATATGACTGGATGAATCAGCTGCCTTGCACCACACCTTTTTTTTTTTTTTTACCTTGGAGCAGCAGTATATCAGTGGATGGGAAGGAGAGGCAGGTTAGGTTCCTCACATTGTCCAAAAATGCTGGTCCACTTGTGGTTGCAAATGCATTGTGCTTCGTTAAAGTTACGCATGTGGGTGGATGTTCAGACACCTTAGCTAATTAGCAAGAACACTGGCAGCAGTTGGGGGGAGGGAATTCAGGGGTGTTTGTTGCTTAGCATTTCATTTTATGAAAAATATATAAGATCATTTAGATGGATCTCACTGAATAACAAATGACTGCTCTAGTTGTAAATATTACATCGGTTGCCATGGCAGCGTAATGAAAGAAACATATTCTCATCTGCCTTTTGTCCTCCTCTGCACCTTGTGTTTGATCCAGGTGTTTATTAAGTCATTTGAAGATCTCACAAGACAAAGATAATCTCTCCTTATCCTTACCTTGTAGAAGTTGAAGACAAGGTCCAATTCGCACACGTTGTGAAAATACTCATTCAGCACCTTATAGGAAAGAGAGGACACCTTTTATTAAATCAGATAGCAGACAAGAGACAGGGAAATAGTCTACCTTGAGAAAACATCTAGTAATTCTGTGTTGTAATGTGATGCATTAGTGTAGAAATATAATGACGCTGTAATAAGAGCAGAAGCCACTTAACAACCATGTAATAAGATGATTTCCGCTGCAAGCACCTCCATCCAAAATACGCCAAATTAAAATGTACGCGGTCAAATCATTTTAAGCAGTGATACAGTGTCCTGTTTGAGTTGTTATGTCCAGTTAATCTTGAGTGAGTACAGGGACTAAATAAAAAATAATCTAAAAAGAAAAAAGAAAATCAATTGTATTGATTTTATATTTGTTATTTCTTCTTTAAGCATTTGGCAATATGCAGCAACAAGCTTAGAAAGAACAAATGTAGACCGCTGTGTATTTCAGAATGCATGTACCTGCATTCCTTCATAGTCAAACATTACATCAAATGACCTTCACTCCTGAGGGCTCTGGATAGAAAATCGTTTACTGTTTGTCTGAGCCCTACACAAACAATAGCTCTTACTTCAAGATCACAGTTAAAGTTGGTACTATTTGATTTATAAAAGTGAATGTGTTTAGAAAAAGAAAAAGCTGTTAAACAGCAATTAACAAACTATGTGATAGAATGAGACGCACTTGAGATGCCTAATGCCTCTACATAATTACCAAGATTCAGAATAAACATAGACAGTTATGCTGATTAAGTCATTGATTAAAGTATATAATGAAATAATAAGCACATAAAATAGTTCTATTTTAAAAGATATATCCATCATTTAAAACAATGACACTACCTAATCTTTGGTTCTCCAAAGACAGAATAATTTCTTCAATTACTGCCTGACAAAGTCAATATTTCCAATATATAGATTCTGTTTATTGGAATAAAATAATTCAGACATTTCTGTTTCACTTCACTCGTCTTCATTCAACACATAGTTGGTATGCAAATTTTCTGCTGCAAAATTTCATGATATTATCAGCTCCAAAGGAGAAACCTGTTGTGTAAGTATGGAATTTCTATCATGGATTTACAGTCTTTGAAAAACTCTGCTGCAGAAACAAATGTCAACATGGTGGCAGGCATTAATACACTACTGCAGTTGTGTGAAGGACAAATTAAAACAAGAGCAATGATCAATGCAGTCCGATGTAACCTGCTGTTCCACACAGCTCCCCAATGAAACACTAATTTTTCATCAAAACCACACTGTCAAAGGTCTTTGGTTCCCTTCGTGAGCTGAGTCACAACTCTGTTCACCAAAGAAAAAAAGTCTTGGGTCCATTATCATCAAATATCATCTAACTTTCATTTATTTTATTTGTCATAAATAAAAGCAGCTTGACTGATTCACTTTACTGAGCTCTATTCATTCTCCTTTAAAAGGTTAAGACAGGTTTTATTCCATATTTTCCTTTTTTGTCAACAAATTTCATGAAAGGGCCAAAACCAACAATTTATCAGTCCATCTCTAAATACTTTCTGACCTCCCTACTCTGTCTGGGGGTCTCAGCCCTAAGCCCACTGGTCCTACTTAGACAGAAGTCTATAAAAACCCCTGACAAACATATAGTTTCATTTTTTTTTATTTCCTAAAACTGCTGGGCACTGTAACACTGTACCCGTCACTCAAACGGGAGTAAATAATATATCAGTTGGGAACTATTTTCTGTAGCGGATTGATGGACTTTTTACACCAGCAAAACAGAGTGTGTAGACCGACACAAAATAAAAAATGTTCATCATCAAATCATTGTACTAAAGATGTTTACATCACCCAGTGCAGCTTATTTAAGTATCTTTAATGCTTTTCAGATAACAATGAAGGTCTACGGCATAGACAGATATGATATATCAAACTATGGTTACACAGGCAACTTGTTAAAAGGATCAATTTATTGTTGGTTCTGGTCTTTTCATGGAATTTGTTAACAATAGGAAAAAGTATCACCAGCCTTATCCTTAAAGTCAGCTCCTAATAACCTTTTTAGTCTATGAACTGAAATGACTATGCTTTCGCAATTAAATACACTGGGATTATTCATGGTTTATTCCCATGTACTGATAAACAGAGTTTTGAAAAGCACTTTTTGTGATGCAATGTCTGCTAATTGTAAAAAAAGATGAAATCATTAGTAGATCTGCTATCAAGCACATCTGAAATGATGAGCCACAGAAAATACTGAAAAGCATTTAGTTTGCCGTTTTTGCTGCAGTAGCACTTTTTGGTCAACATGAGCACTGGCAGGAGGCAAATGTGCTGAAGCAGGTCATACAGTAACTTGCACATATATTATTAGGAAACTGGAAAGTTTTTATCTGACCAAAATGCTTGCACCTTATGAAAGCATTAGCTCCCAAATCTGAAATTATTTGCTCATTGCTATCAGCACCGTCTGCCATCTTGAGCAGCCAGTTGTTAGCCATTACAGTGTTTGCACAATGTCTGTGCAGTCAGGCTGTGAAATCAGACTCAGTTTGTAATTAGTCAATTTGCCAATCAATTTGTTGTTTTATTGCTGACAACTTATTTCTAGCATCACTTGACCTTGCGTTATCAAACACTTATCAAAAGTCGATAATGCTGCTCCCTGAACATAAGAATGTAAATTTGATTGTATGGAAATTTATTTAAGTGTTTTGGAATTTGTACTCAAATGGACTGTCACGCTAAACGCTTAAACTGTGACTCATTTCTTGGCTTTGCAACAATCTGATAATCCATATTCTGTTGCAGACAAAACATAATGTGATATTTATCACAGTGATTTAAATACCACTGTGAAATCATACAGTTACTGTGGAAAATGCATTGTATGTCTATTAATTTAAGGCGTATCACTAGCAAACTTGAGCCCTGAATAAATCACAATTAACTTCTAATTAGACTCCAGTCCACACTTCTCACAGGTTTGATAATAAGGAGCTGCAAGTCAGTAGAAGACAGAAAACTCAAACAGAAATCGAAATCAACAACAGACATTCCTGAAAACAATCAGACCATAAGAACTAAATCATCATAGTTCACTTACTAAATCTATATATCATGTGTTGTGCGCGTCAGTTACCTCTACAAAATTGTGGATTCCCTCGAGGTATGCCAAGTTGTTATCAGTGACGTCCACACAAATACAGAAGTACAGACCAGCATAACGCCTGTAAATGATCTTGAAGTTTCTGAACTGTGAGAAAAACACAGATAAAGCCTCTCAACAATTTGGTCGCTCTCATATTATGACAACAGCAGATTTACTTAAGCTTCCCAGCTTTAAGACAAACACACACAGTATATCTATAATAGCTTTGGAACAATGCGCATAATAAAACTGATAAGCAGACAAGGATTTTGTTTTCTGTTAACAGTGAATTTCTCTATAATGCCACCCAATTGTTATAAAGGTTCCTTTTCAAATTGCTTTAGAAATTGCTCAAATTTCTTATGAGTAGCTAGTGGAAAAAGCTTGTAATGTGGGACACACATGAGTCACCTTATTATTTTACTGTAAAGTAACCACAACAGAGATGTTTAATGACAGTGTAGTTTCAGTCGTTTAACTGTGGTCCTAAATAGGATTTAGAAAAAAAGTTCTGGTTCAACTTAACAGTAACAAATTGGGGCATGTCACTGAACTGCCCAAAAAAAAACAAAGGATACATACAACTGTACATGCATACATAAGATACAGACTGATCCCATACCTCCACAAAGTTGGTGTGTTTGGCATCCCTGACAGTTACCACAGCATGCACTTCCTCAATCAACTTCTGTTTCTCATCGTCATCAAACTGCATGTACCATTTGGCCAGTCGTGTTTTCCCTGCTCGATTCTGAATGAGGATAAAGCGGATCTATATGGAAAAAAAATAGAAGAAAATAGACAAAATTAGATTACAACATGATTAGTTTTTTTTTTTTTTTAGATTTTTTTGGCAGATTTTGCTTTTATTTGGCAGTCCGGAATAGAGACGCAAACAGGAAACATGGGGGAGAGAGAAGGGGAACACAACAACACCCAACAAAGGTTCCTGGTCGAAATTGATCATGAATGTTGTGATTGTATGGCATTCGCTGTAACCATTCCTCTGCCAGAATATAACTTTACTTTTATTCAAGTACTGTACTTAAATATACATTTGTGCTTTCATTTTTTTTCAAGCCACTATAAAGTTTTTACTACTCAACTACCTTTAGAGGGAAATATTTTACTTTTCACACCACTACATTTATTTGCCATACAAAACTTATGAAGACCTTATAAAATATCATGTATGTGTGTCATAAATTACACTACCCAACAGTAAAGTGGAGCAGAAACTTGCAACTATTCTGATCACTGTTTAAGTCATTTTTCAAGCACAAATTCCAAACTCTTCATGGTACCAGCTTCTCAGGATGATTTTTTTGCTTTTCACTTTAATTATTTTAATTTGAGTTTTTTATATAATGATATTTAGGTTTGGACTATTTTTTGAACAAGCATTGAGAAGGTTTCACTTAGAGCTCTGTGCAATTCTGAGGCACATTTCACACGGGTTTCAAAATCAATCAAGAAAAATCAAAATGAATACATTATGAAAGTAATCATTAGTTGTGAAAAACACATTATTTGCATCAAAAATATTAACCAAATGATATAAGTTAATAGCATATCAGTCAGGGCCATTTATCTGCATTAAGTAGTTTTACTTTTGATAATGTAAGTACATTTCCTGATCATAATTTCACAATTTTACATGGGATTTTGAACGCACTACTTTAACGTGGAATAGAATATGCTGAGGCTTTTGGTATTTGTAATACTATTTAACTAAAAGATTAGAATAGCTACCTCCTGCACCTCTGAATTAAACGTAGAGAATTCAATGACCAGACACGACAATCTAACGTTACACTGTTGGCAACTAGCTATCATCCGTTTATTATATAGTTACCATTATAAGCTGTTAATATCTAGCAACCCAATTAATGGACATCAAGGAGGCTCTCATTAAACTCCACAGTTATTTCATTGTAGGTAACTACTGATTAGCATTAGCTTTAGCAAACGTGAAAGCTAGCGTTAGCTTAACCACACCCATTTATTTTGACAGCATGATTGAGCTAGACAATAGACAGGGTAAAAATGATTGACATGTGATGTATTTCAGCTAAGAGGTGGTTAGTCTCTGTGGTAAAACATTGGGACTTCAAGTCTGTGGCCTTAGCGTGCTAGTTAGCTAGCTAACTAGCTAGTTTCCTACTGACTGAATGAAGTGGTTATTTAGCGCTAACACGCAACTGCTATGAGAAGAAAATAGAGCAGTATTGATCTGTGACATATTTACCATTTTCGTCTCCTAAATATGGACCTTAGAAACTCCACAATAGCACGTTCCTGAACAATTATGCTGCGATTTTTTATAAACACATCGGTAATTTTTTCGACCGCTCGTCCGCTATCTTCCCAGAGCTAACAGGAAGAGCAAACTGTCGATAAATTACGGTGCATGATGGGGGCTGTAGTTTTTGTTGTAACATTTGGAACACATTGAAGACAATATGGCACTACAAGAACCAGTGTCCCTCTGCTCTGTATTTTGCTTTGGATCACATGAGGAGCAAAAGGGATGTTACTGCTATTTTCTGTAGCAGTCTGTGTGTAGACGTGTAGTTACTAAATCTGAATTTAACTGTGAAGATAGATAACGATGGCAAACGTTTATGTAATAGTGTACCACCTCACATCACTAAATTGAACGAAACAAAAAACTTGACATAGTTAAGTTAAAATAAATAAATAAGATTATCCAGCTCAAGTAACATCAAAATGTCTTACATGAAACAAACAACAGTATTTACATGTAACATATCAAAGATATATATAATATAAATCGTTTTTTTAAATAGTAGGCCTATTTTAGTCACTTCTTAAAAATTGTGTTTCATTGTGTGTGTGGTTACATGTACCACATTTGTGACACACCTCAGAATTATTTTCAAACACAGAATGCAAAAGTAGCAATATACATTTCCAGCCTCTTGAGGTTACATTATTTGTGGTTGTTTTCTGCAGAGTCAGGGCTCAGAGTTTGTTTACAGGTCTGGTTGGGCAGCCAAGTCACCGCAGAACATTGCCCAGACAGCTTGGACAGCTCGCCTCTCTGAGCGTTCAGGGCGTTTAGGGAGTCAGAGGGGGATGGGGGAACTGTGATTGTCAGGGATTGCACAACTGTGAGTGGAGGAATGTGCTTGCCCTTGGGACCCAGAAATATTTCAGCTGCAAATACAGAGAGGGTTTAGGTGGGATGGGAAAAGAAATAAAATGAAAGAGAAAACCAACCAGTGAGTAAACGATAAGTGTCAAGTTTTTCTTCTACATAATGCTTGCAGCTGTGTTTTTATAATGGTGTGTCCAACCCAGTGGTAATCTTTATATGAAAATGAAATAGCCCAAATAAGCAGTGGGTGTCATAAATGAACAAAAGTTTTATGATAGAGCCTTTCCCAGTGGTAGAAGAATGGGATGTAAAACAGAGGCAGATTATTCAACAGAAACTTTGACCCCTTCTAATCTTGCTCTGTATGATTGGGGTCATGCAAATATTGCTGAGAACACAGTGACTAATGTGACTGGACAGAAGCTTGTGGACTTATTCAAACGGAGGGCAGTGCACCTTGAACCCTGCCTGGCTGTGTGTTTAACGGTGGGTCACATTTCAAACTGTCAAAGCACACATAGTGCACTTTATACATCATAACTGTACAGCTCATGTAGGAATAATAGAGCTTAAATTTACACATTATTTCTTATGTTTTGGTTTTCAAATGCATGAATACTGAATACTGTAACAGCTTTACTTTTGTTGGAACTTAAAAGATAAGCTTCTGACATGATGTCTGTATTGTTTCTAGGGTGTGATGTTTCAGTTTTAAATTTCCACTAAAATGTCTAATTCCATTTCAAATCAATAAATGTTTTACAGCCATCACATCACAGAGTTTAGATTACCAGATTGGAATTACATGTTCTAGGAAGTTCATGGGTGGACTAATGAGGAGAGAGAGGAGAATTCCAGGAGAAAGCTCCAGTGCAAGACACTGAACATCTGTTTGAACTGTTAGTGCAGGCAGTTGTCTTGTACAACATTGCAAACATTTCTCCAAGTATGTGGAAGTAATTGCATTGTCTTCCTGAAAAAACAAACCAAAATAAGTATGAAATCTTCTTTAGGATCTTAAATTTTTCATCACTGAGTGGCTGAAATGATCAAAGGACACAGGAATTCTATTACCAAGCGGGGGACTCAGTGCACTATGCATACCGTGTAATTAGGACTAACCTTTGAGGTGATTGATTTTCTCAGTAAATAAATATTTTCCTTCTGTGCTGCTCGATAAGGTTTCAGGTAGGAGTCCTCAGGTGAACGCACAACAAACCTATTACACGTGATGCAGCCATGGAACATTGGAATCTGTTAGTCGGTGACTAATGTTGGCGCTTTTACAGGGAAATGGAGATCACTTGTGAAAGGAAGTTATGTGTAAGACATAGGGCCAAGAGGACAAATGGCCCAAAATAAAGTTAAAAAAAGTAAAAAAGTAGAAAAAAATAAAATTCCCTAATGATGACATGAACACATTTTTCTGTAGCTCAGAAACAATGTTGCAACAGAACAGACCAGGGTGGCCTGACATCAGTGATGTAGTAGCACATAAAAAGCAAGTAAACTCAGATCTGCAGTTGATCATCATAAGACAAACAACCACCAATAAAAACAACTTAACAGGGGCTCTGAGGAGAGTGAACTGAAAATCCATCTCAGAGATTGCTTGACGTGAAAAAACCCCACCCCTACTCATCACAGATTATGGCCATTATCAGATTGTAATATTGTTGGGTTATTATTGTTTATGATGCCAGCAGTATTTTACTGTTGTAGAAAGTTGAGGTGAAGTTTAACTACTTTAAACACTGTTGGGTACTTTAATCTAGGATAGTGCATCATATTTTGAGATCCATCAGATGTAAAGACTGACTCTAATACTGAGAGATGATCTATTTTAAGGTGGAAAAAGTGGAAAACATAGCTACTATAGACAGTATGTTTGAAAAATGCAGTTGGTTTGCCTCCCCCACCTTTACCTCCTCCTTAGTCTCCCCCCCCCTTTTTGTTGTTGTACAGTATGCTTATTATAAATGTATAAGTCCCTGACTTCCAGTGACTGTTGTACTGGTGCCTGGCAATAATATTGTTTATGTTGTTTGTTTTGATATATTAAAAAATACTTCATAAATGTCAGTTTATGAAAATAACAATGCATCTTACATCGACTCTATATAAAGGATTTTGAAACAAAGTGAACATTGCAAATTTGTCATTAAAATACCATTTATTCATACAGTTGCCTTAATTCACATTTACTGTGATTTTTTTATTTTATAAATTAATCTTTTTATACATTTTTTTGTATTCAACACATTTCTCTTCTTTTTTACTTTACTTTACAATAAATTTGTATGAATGAATATATCAAACCACCAAAAAGTAAAGAAAAAAATCAACTCGGAGATGAATTCCAATAATGTATATTCTCTCGGGCTGTTTAAAATACATTTAACAAGAGTTTTTTTCCTTTTTTTTTTTTACGTAATAGTCACCGTTGGGCTACATCTTACCGCGGAGTGAACAGCGGTATCATAAACAGCGTGCGTGTGTTGTAATTGTGTCCATGAACCGCTGGGAGAGACTCTCTCTCTTTCTCTCTCTGTTCTCTCGTAATAGGAGGAGAGATGCTGGATTCAGGAGAAGGTCCGCCATTATTGGGAAGCTGAAAAAAATAGACTTATACACACCGTCACACATTTAGCCTGTAAGGGGCTTAACATTAGAAAGGAAAACACAACGGTTACCGACGAGCTGTTGTACACCAAAAATCAGCGCTTTGCTAAATGAAGGCAGGACATTGCGTTCGCGTTTCTCTACGGACTCTTTTATTTTTGACACAACAAAGGAAATAATAATTGGTCAAAACAACGTGGTGGTGAACCAAGAAGGAAAAACACACCGAAACAGCGCTTTCCAACGCCTCCCCCTTTTCTCCTCGTTTCCAGCCGTGGTGAAAAGACGAGTTTGAACAGCATTTTTTTTTTCTTTTCTTGACGAGAATTTAGTTGTTTGTTCCCCCCTCTTCTAAGACATAGATAGATAGAGAGAGAGAAAAGGAGAGATGTGCATCTGAAAACTTCGGACTGATGAAAACGAGCACTTAACGTGGGGAGCAATGGACAGACAGCCCGTTTACTGAAAAAGAGGCGGAAAATAATCGATGTGAGTGCTTGTAGGGAGTGTTTTTGTCTGTTTTTTAAAAAGTCTTTCACCGGTTGTGAGTCGCAGAGTCGCAGAGGGAGAAAGAAAGGAGTGGACGCGAGCTGGACAGGGAGGAATGCTATGGTATGTATAATATACTCTCCCTTTACACCAAATAATACACGTGAATGGACAATTTGAAGAGCGAAACAATGCTGAAAAGCTGTTTTTAAGGCGTTCACTACTCCCCACATTGCAGCTTGGGGTTGAGAAGAAATTGCTGCGAATAACAAGAAACTGGGAGTCAACCCCTGTCCCCCCCTTGAGGGCTGGTGGGATTTGAAACCCTTAGTAGTAATAATAATGATTATTTTAATGATGATGCATGGGTGGATACAAATAAATAAATAAATAAAGCAAGCAGTCTAATGTAGGTTAGGGTTAGCCTGTGCTTGTTAATATGGGAAGTTTACAGAGGATAAAATGGGTCATAAAAATGGATTTTGTCCAAACATTAAATATGTTTATACAACAACACCTGGAATGCATTGGTCTTGTCAGGTCTAGAGAGACTCCCCAGTATACCTTGAATTTCAGGACTGCATTGTTAAAGGGGAAATAGGATGTTTGTGTTGGACTATAGGACTGTCAAGCAACTGTTTGGTGCTGTGTCTGCATGTTTTGTTCGTTCATTAATGTGCTGATCATCTCCTGGTTAAAAATAACAATTAAATGGATTATAAATTAGATTATCTTTAAAGTTTTAAATCCATTATTGTAACATCCTGGGCTTTTTAATTTGGCATGATTAGCATTTTAATAGCAACAACCCTTGGCCCTTATCAGATTTAGGTCATAATATAAGACATTCTTTCATGTTAAACTTTGAAAACATCAAAGCTGCCAGTACAGGGCTTCCTGGTGACACAGTTGCCTAATGTGTATACGCCCTGTAACTCTGTTCTGTTCCCTTTTCATATAATTGTACCTGTCACACAAATGACTCAAATCTTTCTAGATTAGCTGCCTAGCTGATTCTCCACCAATTAAATATCTCAGGTAGGGATATGTACCTTGAATCTCTGGATGCTGCCTGTCTACCCGTTTATGCTGTAAAATGAACCACAGATAGGATGATTAGGGTTACCTGATGGTAACAATTAACACAACCAATAATCTGTTTTTGTGCCAGATCTAGTCACCAGTGTGTTACAGCTTAATCTCACAGCTACTGCGAAGTGGTCATTGCCCTGTCAGCCACTCCCTTTTTGTCAGTGTCCTTCCACTAGACTTCAGTACTTTAATTCCGAAGTGATATTTCCACCTGACTCTGAAATATTGATTTAAGATTGAGCGTGAAAGATTTCAGAGGGTGAGATAAGTGGGGGAATGTCTGTGTAGGTTTGGGATATGGCCTTAACACAGAATTGCGTAGCAAGAGGATACTGCTGTGTCACTGTCAAAAAGAAGAGAGAGGAACTTGTCTTTTCAAGCAAGCTCATGCTTTTTCAAGCAAATAAGGCCCTGTTCACACTGGGCATTAACATGTGTCTTGAGTGATGTGATCACAAGTGTACAGCTCTAAGTACGTCAGTTCACATCTGGAATCAGAATGCGTCTCTGCGTGCGTCTCGAGTGACCACTTGTGATCCGATCTCACTTCCCCGCTCTAAACACTTACATTAATTTCATTTGCAAAGACCAAATGCGTTGTGGTATTTAACCGGCGGCAGGCAGAAATGCACTTCCTGTGTCATAGTCTGCTGGAAATTAAAAAAGAAGAAGAAATCAAAACAATACAGACTGCGTCTATTCCTTGACATGTTCCTTTCAAACCAAATCGCCCAAGACACACTCATAATACATCTCTATGGGACTTTTTAATAAATAAATAAATAAAAAAGTTCCCTTTTGTTGCACTTTAATATGACACCATTGGCACATGAATGAATACGTATTCCACTCATGCAGAGGACGTCAGTTGAGTAGGTGGTCATTCAATGTGGCCTAGGACACATTTGCGTACACACTGCTAAAAGAATGTAGCCATATGCGGCCTTGACCACCTCCAAATGTGGTCTGAGCAATTGGATCTCATTGGGTCCTCAATGCGTCAGTCCACTTGTGATTGGATCGCCCAAGATGCATGTTGATTGCATGGTGTGAACAGGACCTGAATTGACTCATAACCCTGCATTTGTTGATGTTCTGGCTGAGTACTTTATGATGAGTTTCTCTCCCTTTGATCTTAATCAACCTTATTGGGAGGACCATGCCAAAGAGGAAGTAAACACACACACACACACACACACACACACACACACACACACACACACACACACACACACGTACACACTATTTCTTGGTAAGACAGCCTCTTTACTCTCAGGTAAATGCATTAGCATCTGTCAGCACTTCTGTTCTCTGCTTGATTGGGCCCTTTGCAGTGCAGTCACACCTCCCCAGGAACCCTCTTCTTCCCCTAATAGCCGTGCCATTTGCCCAGGCAGCAGGCTAGCTACCAGCATACCCACTCACCCCTGTCTGTCTGTCTGTCTGCCTGCCTGCCTGCCTGCCTGCCTGCCTGCCTCTGGGCTGCTGATCGTGTTGTGAGTCCCAGGGCTAGAACATGTTCGTGGGATTAGAGGAAGGCAGGCTTTGCTCGTCAGGATGTAGGTCAGAGATGCAGATACATCCTATGATGAGGACACTGGAAGTGAGAATCTGTCCCATATTATGTGGACAGATAAACACAGGGTTTGATATGCTTTGTAAAAGACACAGCGGAGGGATATCTGATATTCCTCATATCATATCTAATTCTTAGTCCTGGACCAGTAATCAAATGAGAAAGGTAATTGGTAAGTAGTTGAGTTTTTTAGTCTGAAACATGCCCTAAATCAGTAAACCCAGCTTTGAGCAAGTTATTCTAATAAAGGAACAGTGTGTTTCTGGCTTGTACCACTCACTTTGAAAACTTGCCCCATACCATATTATTTCCATGTTAGCCCACAAACCACAAACCACGGTGTCACTGAATGAAACAGTGGACTCTCACCTGCTCATTTGTAGATTTCACAGCGAGCATACCTGTCAACGCAGGGTGATTCCATATGCCGAGGATGGAAAATTTCCCTGCTCATCTGAAAATCGGTAAATTGCTTCTCTCACTTGTAATACAGGAGAGGTTTGCTTGTGAGTCAGTGTAAGCCTGTGTTTGATGGAGAAAGGAGCTAATTATAGCGGGCAGCTTTGGAGTTTGGTGGACCAGATTACAGTCACTCTCCTCTCAATGGCTGCCTTGTTCTAGTGGCCGATTATTAGGCAGAGAGAAGTGCATTCTGGGATGATTGTATCTGAATTTCCATTAGAAAGTGTGCCTGCCTCAGTTGAACTGAGGTTCTCTTCTCTCCCCACTGTTTCAGCTCCCTTGCTCATTACAGATTTGCAGATGGGGACAGCTTGATATAAAGGCCTCTGTAGTGTGCCCCTATTCTGTTTTAGAGCCAGTTTAACTCTGTATCCTGAATGACCGAATTATGTATGAGGGAGCTGACCCCAAATCAGCAACGCTGGCTGTACGTAGTGTATGTTTGAGGGCATGAGAAACAAATGGGTCACCTATGAAATCAATCATTAACAAAGATTGCATTTGCTCTATATCCCGATCCCACCTTATTATGGTATTGCTTTTCCAATACAAATGCATTATTAATGCATAAGACTAGTGGAAAGTAATGGCTTTAGATATGATTAATGGTTTGAATGGTCACTGTAGGGCTCTGTTGAGATAGTTTAAAACTAGCTTTCACATTCATTTCTTTGTCAAAGGCACTGACACTGTTTGGAAGCACGGTGACCATGGAGATAAAGGACCAGGATGTAAGCCACAGAGGAATGGTGACCTCTGGATGTGAGCGGCCCTGCTTTGCTATTCCAGATACAATTACACAACAGAGGGACAAGGGTAATGGGCTATGGTAATTTGGAAAGGCTGTAGAGAGGGAACATGAGGGGAGAACTGGGAGAAACTAGAACTAGGAACAGTGAGAGAGTGACACAACAAAGTAGGTAGTCAGTTGGAGGAAAAAAAAAAAACCTACAAGAATGAGAGAGTAAAGTAAAACGCGAGCAAACTGCTGCCAGTTTCTGCTTCAGGCTGTGTTCCTGGTATGTGCCCTTTCAGCTTTGTGCTCAGGGATCGACCAATCAATGACAGCCATAAGTAACCCTGCTGGTTGGCTATTGGCCACAGCTGAATTCCATGACTCAGCATGTCCGTAGATAAGATGTTATGATTGAGTCGCTGCCAATGAAATGAGGCCACTGCCCAGAGTTCAATAGGTTGGACTTCTGCTTCTGTAATCGCACACACAAAAGTTTGTCCCACCTACATGCAGTGCCAACACGGTTCTTAACCCTAAAGTTCTCCAAGTTTTGTGGGTTGTGTAGGGGACTAGTCTGAAAAGAGAGGCTTGTTATGCATCAATACAAAAAGCGCTCCATTACATTATCATGTAAAGGGTATAATGGCGTCTGATTGTTTTCGAGTGACTCAGTGTTTATGCTGACTGTACTTGGGATTTTGAGAGGCTGTAGACGCTGGAAACCTCTCACCCTCAGAGACAAAGAGACTGCCCTGAAATCCACCTACGCAAGTATTAAAGGATAACTTTGAGCATATTTGTCGTCTGTGGACACATACACAGACTCACACATTTCCCACACCAACCCAGCACTTATTTTTTATTTTTGTCCCAACCTGTCGTGCTGACCTACCCTCATCTCATTCGCAAGTCTCCAGGCTCCATTGCCTAACTTGGGCTGGAGTCATGAGGAGAAGTCCCTGTGTGTCATTGTTTGACTTTCTCTCTGGAGATTCTCCCTCATGGCGCCCCGGAGTTTCCTATAGGAAGTCCCCATACGATGCGTGGTTGTGTGGGGGGAAAATGGGAGGCCAGGAGAAGTGAATAGGGCGAGGAGAAGAAGAGAGCTGAGGGTCAAAGGTGAGGGGAAAGACTCGGAGGAGGGCAACAATGGAGTCTGTTTTATTCTACTTATAGTCAGAATAATAGCCAAATCAGAAAAAAAGCCTCAATTACCCACTTTGAACAGAATAAACTAGCCAGTGCCATAAGAAACATCCCTTTCACAGATAATAGTTTGTCATATTATGTCATTGTCACATACCCCTCTGCATATAATATCATCTATTTCTAATTTGGAGATAAAACTATACCTCTTACATACATCATGCTGTGGTTGTTTCTACAGTAAGTAACAAATTAGTTAACAGGAAAAAGAACTGAATAGATACATTGGATTTTTACCTGTTGCAGAGAAGAGTGCAGGCTAGGAGAGGGGTTGACACATGTAAATGAGATGCAAAATAATTTGTTGAGATTAGTTTCAGTGCACACTTGGTCTCCACATCTGTTGTAGTCCAAGGCTGGAGCAGGTCTTGGCAGTGTTGTCTGCAGGGCATCTCAGTCTGCTCAAGCATACAAATAAAGGCATATTTAAACCAGCTTAAGCCCTTTTCAGTGATGACCTCTTCCTCTGGATTACTCTGAGACAATGCGCCTTTGGTTTTGTGTTTCCTTGGGTCCTTGGACTCCAATATACCTGCTTTTATGTCTAGTATTTTTCTAATAATCAGTATAATATCCAATGTAACCATCCAGTCTGAATAAAGTAGTCAGTTCCATTTGAAACACTTCCTTTCTGCAGATGATTGTTTGTCATGTAACTGCTAATTCCAGTTACTGTCTGTTTTCTGAATACTTACTACACATGCTTGGGGCAGGTGCCATTGGTGCCACACCTTCTTCCAGCTGCAGGAAAAGTTGTGTGTAGTCTGATACAACTGGTTAGTTCAGTAGGAAGCTCATCAGTCATACGATAAAGGCACTGATCATTCAATGAATCTCCATCATTTTCAATTGTAGAGAGAAGGAGTGCTGCATTAAAAAATTTCCATATCAGTCGATATCGATATTTATCACGATAAATGCCACATTATTCTATTCTGTTCTATTTAGTCAGAACATGACAAACACTTGCCAAACAGCAGAACATTTAAAAACTCTGAGGTACAAACATTAAAAAATCCTCTTCAGTCCTTTTTACTCAACAAAGTGAATAGAAAATTAAGTTCTGCAGTGTGATACAGCACACATGTAACATGATCTGCAAAATAAATAAAAAGAAATAGACACTATTTGGCACTGGTACACTTGTACTGGCCTGGCACTCGTTGAGGGTTCACTAATACTTGTTTGGGCCTGTAATTTCTAACTTTCTGTGTGTTCTAACGGGTGATATTGTTTCAAATGATGAAACAGGTGGTGCTGCCTGTCTTTGTGTCTTTGATGGAAAATGTCTCCGGCACAGTTTGCAGTGCACATTGTTCTGTTTTTGCTTTTTCTGTGGTGTCGCTCATTTCTTATTTGCTTACTCCACTCCAACTTCAAGCTCGTCAGCCACTGCATGCGTCTGCAAATAATATTGCAGCTGGCCTGTGTTTATACCCGTCACCGTGCATCCTAACTTGCGCAATGCAGACCTCTGTTCCTGCGACATGATTGGCCATTCGTGATTAATTTGTGGGCATGGTATAAGCATTAATTTTATCTAACATTTATTGAAAATTTTTTATGTTTCTATCAAGGAAAATAATTTCACGATAATTAGCCTTGCCTGCTGTGGAACAGGTCAGTAGGATTTACACTTCCTTGGAAATCATCGTTGGGATAGGAATAAAAACAACAGCAACTTGTATGCCATTGAGAGACTCTGAGGTTGGGTGTTATCTGTGAAGACTGGCTATACATAATTACCTGTCAGGTATAATATTATAAAATACTAGACTAAGTCAAAACCTAGTATATGGCTAGACTGTGTCCTATTTGAATTCTGCCTAGTGTCATCTGGTTATGGCCAAATTACCAATAAAGCTGTACTCCTTAACATGTTTTTCTGTTTCTGTTGTCAGACAATGGAGCAAGGATAAAATAGTGACTGAAACACAGCCCATTAAGGCTGCATATTAACCAGCAGTCACTTCCAAGCCATTCTCGAGCTGCTGTTCTTATGTGTCACCAAACACATAAGTTAAAGACCAGTCAGAAAGTTAGAAGCTCATTCACATCTGCTGCTGTGTGATCAGCATAGACAGGTTTGTCACTGGAGGGAAAGCCCAACCTTACCAAATCATCAAGGACCAATGGGGAAATTCCATAACCCGGCCCACCGACCAGGCACTCAGTCACATGGCATTCGGCTGACCAATGGTGTAACTTCATCACTCAGTCAGTGAGTCAATGAGACAGTCAGTAACATTTGCATTCATAGAGCTGGCCCTGCTGTTGTGGACCAGCCAAAACTTAGCATCCCCACTTCTGCTCCTCTTCTCTGCTCAAACTGTTCTATAAACATTGTAATTGAAAAGCAATAGACTGTGTGACTAATTACAGCTATTCGCGTTTTCATTAAATTTTTACACATTAGCCATAATAAGATTAGTTGTCTAGTGAATTATGGTGAAGGGATGGTTTTAGTCTTTGGCAGTTTACAAACAGCAAACTGTGTGCAGAGGCAGGAAGTAAAGTTGTGGTGATACTTTAATTTAGTCTCTGGCACTCTACTGTAAGTCATCACTGTCTCATAGGGTTTAGGTTTGTGCCTTGTCAAAAATATAACCGCTTCAGGTATGTGTATGTGAACGCTCATGGTTAATGCAAATTGACACCGCTGGAACATGATGTTTAGTTTGTGTGTTATACCGGCATGTTGTCTTTATTTATCTTCTCTTGTCTTAAACATGCTGCTTCTGCCCAGTGCTCTGACAACTTTATTGGAAGTGTCTTCTGTTGTACATCTGCAGCACTCAGACAGAGAAGAGAGAGGTGGAGAGTGGGAGGCAGTGAGGTGTTCTACTTGCAACATATTCTAATTAAAGTTGGCAAGTTTAATCACAGACTGATAAGCATCAGAGCAGAGGGACAGGGACACAAGTAGAGAGGAGAGGGAAGGGAAAAGGCCTGCAGACCCAGACAACCAGAGGCCTTTGAAAGAGCCTCACTTGACCTCAGGTTTTTCTTACTTTCCTCAAACTCCTCTTAAGCTCTATCGATTGCTCAGGCTTTCCCTCTGCCTCTTTGTCTGTGACTTCTTTTTTTCACATCATGACCAAAATATTTCTGTTTCTGTTTATTTCTGTTCCCATGGCTCTTTTCATCCCTCAATTTTTCTGTCCTAGGAGCGCAGTGCAGTGTTATTGTCAGCTGTGGTTAAGGACACAGGAAGGGCACCACCTTGTCACTAGAAGTTTGTCTCAGATGCCACTTCAGGGGGATCTGGCCACCACTGTGGTGGCCTCTGGCATCTCCCCAGTGAACATGTGCTGACACTGTCTCTCTCCCACACATACAGGAACACACAAAACCCCTGTGTTTGGACAAGTAACTTTTTCACAATGTTGTTATTAGCTATTCTTAACTTAGAGCTTGCCCCAGGCATTTTAACATTTGCAAATCATAACCTGGCTGTTATTGTTTAGTATTCATGGTTGATGCGGCTCAACTTTGAAAGTTTGGAAATTGGCAGTGGAAATGGTTAACCGTTGTCATGAGGGCATTAAAGAGACCTGAAACATTATGTGCACTACTCTACACACAATGTGACCAACAGTAGCTGACCCCTCCTCACCCTCATAACATAACTGTCAGAGTGGTTCTGGCCGTTAGGCAGCTGTGTGACGGTGGACATCATATCCTCTTTAAGGTGAGAAGATAAGGTGGCTGTTCATAGCCATTTGTTATCACAGGCAGCGAGCTCCTGACACCTCCACATCCCTTATCTGGCCCAGTCCCAGTTTCTGGCCCCAGTGAAGGCTCATGCAAGCCCAGGGCTGATGAGTAAGCACGGCTCAGCCTGCAGATGGCTGGGCCTGCCGTTATCGATCGCAGCGCCACTGCCTGTCATCCAGCCACCACTTAGCTAATGATGTCCATACTATTGTCTCACGGCTGGGAAAATGGCCATAAAACAGAGAGCGGCGACTAACGGCGGCGTCAGAGAGAAAGATGGATTTTACCGATAGAGCAGGCACACCCAAAGCAGCCTGAGCCAAGTGGTACTGTGTTATGTTAGGATGGTAACACTGTCATTCTTATTACTGCTTGCACTCTTTCTGTCTCTGCCCCCTCCCTTTCCTTTTCGTTGTTGGCTGCCTTTATTGTGATGCTGTTTGGTCCATCTGCATGAAACAAAGACCGCAATTTCTGACAGCCTGCCAGTCCCTGCGTTGGCCTGTTTTTGACCTTGTTACTCTGATTGTTACTGTTGGGCAAACAGCACATTTGTTTGTGCTAAATAAATACTCCTAGTGATGAATCACCTTAAATGCTTGAATCTCGAGGCAATTAGAAAGTGCTGCTGTGAATGCCGTAAAGATGCATGTCCACTGTGCCATTTGAGAGGATTGTAAATAGATTTTGCACCAAGTTTGGTTTTCATGGGGGGTGACATGGGTCATTTCTCTTCTCAGTGCCATAATTTCCCAGGATGCAGTACAGGCCCCAAGGTCCATAGCTCTTATGTCAGAGTTCATTTCCTGTTGCAGTGCTCCAGCAGCTCCTGAGGATCCACCATTTTGTAACATTCCTGATGAGGACTGGAAAAATGTGTCTCAATTCATTTTTCACTCCTAAAATGTATTTCAGTTTACAATAATCTAGGATCAGCTGACTGAACCAGTGGTGAGTGAAGAAAGTCAGAGAGAATTTCACACAAACGAGCTAAAGTGAATACACTAAGTGTATTTGAAGTCACAGTACGGCTGGTATACACTAGTTGACATGTGATATGGTGCATGTAGTATAAGTGGAAGTGAAGTTACTGTTCATGTGTCACAGTAGTGAGACAGTTGTGTTGTTTTAGAATGGCAGCCTCACAAAAGGTTTTGCTAGTGTTTCTAATAATACTTCTACAGTAACACATTATCCTTGGTTGTAAGTGGCCACAAACTGCAAAGCTGAGTCTGCTCAAGTCCTGCCTCTTCCTTTGTTGCTATGCTGACTTCCATGTATGCCATAAGTTGTGGAGATAAAAGTAAGGGAAACATGGGCAAAGAATGTAAACATTTCTAGGAGTTGTTTTTGGTCTGAGGGTTGTTCAGAGAGAGGACAGCCTTCACCAAACCACGGCTCGTGTTAGTCACAGTTGTCGGAGAGAAGAGAATGCAGACCTTTTTGCCCAATGAGGGAAAAGGTCGTTGGGAATGCAGTTTGTCAGGTCAGGGCGAGCTGGGCCTGTTGTAGCTTAAATTCATGTGACTGCCAGAAAGAGTATGAGATGGAGAAAGGAGAACCTCAACCGGGCAAATTTGTGTGTGCAGTTTATGTATTTACTTCTTGTCATCATTCTAGATGACTTATTGGATGTTAATTTGTTATTTCAGCTACAGTGTCAGTACAGTCTTAGATTTACACAGACACCTTATCCCCAGTGTAATGCCAGAGTTGGGAGTTTATATTGCAGAGTGGAGGCAGCATTTCCCTCTTTACATTTGGATCAGCATTTGGATTTTGCTATTTGGACAGCTGGAAGTGAGCTTTTCAAATGAAATGTCTAATGCACCGTTTCAAGTAATGAGAAAATGATTCACATCCATTAAAGGAGTTCTCTCGCTATTAAGTAATTCATTTCCATAAAGTTTTAAGAGATTTTTAAGATTTAAAAATGAATGCTCAGATTTTTCATAACAGAAGCACTGACTTTTTGTCTCTAGTATAGGTTAAACTCCAAAAACACTGGATCCTACATTTCCCGTAATGCAATTCAATAGTGTTCAAGCTTACTTGAGTCATTTTGCCAGACCTGTCAGACACCAGCTTCACCAGAGCAACAGAAAACATTATATAGCTCTTACTTACAGGCTGTGTAGTTCTAACCGTGACTAGTATAATGACTTTTACATGTCCCTTTAAAAATTAATTATGATTATAATTAATAGATATACTGAAACCCTTTCAAAAGATGTTTCAAGAACAAGTAAATTAATTAATTAAATGAAACTACAGAGGAGGAATATTATAATATTAGTAGACAATCATACATTAACAGATTAGGTGATCGACAGAAAAATAATTGGCTTTTTTTTGATAAGTAGTTAAGTAATTTTTCAAGCAAAAATCCCCCCCAAAAAGGAAAATTTTCTGTTTCTCTCTGTTTTTCATCACAGTAAATTCAATATCTTTGGATTATGGACTGTTGGTCGACACCGTTTTCTCACAGTTTCTACACCAAATGATTAACTGATTAATCAATAATGTAAATAATTGTTAGTTGCAGCCCTAATGACACTAAACCTGACATGTCCGTTCTAAGTGGACCCCAACCAAGAGGGAAACGGTCCCTCTCACTTGTCTGGATCTTACTCCTGCATGTGGGGCAAACCTGTCAGTATTTGTTCATGCAGGCTGTTATGTTTTCAGTCATGCAGTTACTTCAAAAGGCAAAGTAGTTAATCACTAATGTCTCTGAATGACTAATGTGTTATTCATCCTACAGTGATTGCGGGAAATGCTGTGTAAGAATTTCTTTTGTTCTCAGTTGCTGATCATATCTGGTCAATGAGAAGACATCATCATCCTTTTTAAGTAAAACACAGATCCTCAGCCAGGATTGGACCTCCTCACTAACCACGTGAGTGGCAGATACTGTAGCTTGGACAAAATACTTTATACAAAAAGCAACATTAATGTAAACTCAGGCTGTTGGCATTGCCAGCCTCCTAGTCTACAGTCAAGCCAACAAATTTTTATTCCAGAGCTTCTATTGTGTTTCCAAGAACAAGAATATCCATATGAAGTTTTAAACACCACCACTGCTTCTAATAAGCACAATTGAAAATTAGTAATTAAAGTTGCTTGAGAAGAATGAGTTGTTTGAGCTGATAAGTGGAAATCCATTCTAATTTTCTGCTAACGTATTGTGTGAGAGTTCTAATATTTTTCCTTTTAACAATGAGACATGGATTGAACACTACGTTTCACATTAGTCATACATCAATTGTGAGACATTATTATAACTATTGAAAACAAACAAGACAAGATCACAAAGAATAAAAACAGCATCGACCAGGTTATGTTGTACTTACCATTTCATTCCATTTGTGAGCTGCCCAGATTTGTAGATATCATGCATGAGTGATGACATAAAGAAAGATTGTTTTACATCATAAAATTGGAACTGTTTTTGCTTTTAACCACCAGTACACAACAAATACACATGGTGATGGAACGGTGGAAACATCCCCTTTGTGACAGAAAGCAACAGCCATTTTTCTGACAAATGTGATCCTAATTTAGTGAAATACACAATGTAACAAATGGTAGCTTTTAAAATAATGATTCTAAACAAAGCCAGGCATGAATCTGGTCTTGTCTGGGACCTGTGATTGAAATGGTGTTTTCCACTGCTGTTGTAATCTTGGAAATGAACATTCGGTATCACTGTGATAGCAGTAATTGTCAATTACCTTGCCGTTATGAGTTTCCTGTCAAATGTCTGCCAGAAATGACAAAAAAAAAAAAAATCTTTATAGGGATGTTGATGCTTCCATTATTTCTGCCACCTGCAGGGTATATATTGTGAAAATGTGTATGTGGGTGTCAGAAAGATCAAGAGTCGAAAAGAAATAGGGAGGAATAGCAAGACGTAATAAACAAGACTTCATGAAAAATAGGAAGAGAAGAATGAAAAGGAAAAGAATATCTAAGAGTATATCAGAGCCATCAGCATAGGTGTTGACCTAAACATGTCAGATCATTTGAGTCATGCTCTTTTGATTGCAGGGTACTTCTTGTTTGTGTACTGTTTGGAAGAACGAACCAAACAAGTGCCTGAGACCAGTTTAACCTGTCCTTGAACCACAATTCAAGGTATTACGCATTAACACAGACCTTGAGCAAGCTCTGTTTCAACATACTCAGTCTGCCATTCACAATATTTCAGGTTTTGCTTCACAACCATATCAATATACCCTCTCTCTGTCCCTAGTCTGTCAGTGTTTGGCCACAGTAGATCAGATTCTAGGAAACTGTGCAACTCTGAGAGAATTCAGGTGCGGATTTTGGACCACGGAGCACAGTTTACATCTCGGGCCTTGCCTTTTCCTCTTCTGCCTTTCCTCCAGAGGTCATAGTTGACAGGAGACATGGGTGGGTGATGTCAGCCCTCTCCTTAGGGGACCCTGGAGGCCCTCGGGGATCCTGTGAGGTTGGGCAGCAGTTCCAAAGGGGAAGACGGGAAGCAGTGATGGCAGAGAGAGGGAAGGAACAACTAGCTGTTGTTCTACTTTATTTGTTTTTTCACATGTCAGTGCTAAAGAGGGAGAGACAGGATGTCAATGGTTCAGGCTTCACTGCCAAGAAGAGCTCATTCATGAGTGTGTGTGTGTCTATAAGCAGCTGGAACCATATGATATGCCACGAGGTCACAGATTTGAATTGACTTGTCATTCGGCAGTATTTTGTTTTTCTCTTCTGCAGAGTTTGCTTGTTTTTGCTACATACAGTAGCCGTGAAGAATATGGTTAGTTGAGATTTGCGTTTCACACTGTGGGAGTTTGCCACTTTTCAAGCAAAGGTTGTTTTAGCGCACGCTGGGTCGTTGACTCGTTCAGAGGGTCTATAATGTTCAACACCATGTGCTAAACACTTCTGCAACGTTTGTGAGAGCCCTGTGAGCTTGTGGGGCGATGCTCCCAGGGCTCCCTGATGATGTACCATGGTAAACAGTTCCCACTGCTTGCACAGCTGGGGCACACTTTACGGGCCTCTGCAGTGCATGTAGAGAGGGCGACGGAGAGGGGCGTGGGGAGGAGGACGACAAAGGGAGAGAGAGAGGGGAGAAGGAGAGAGTGAGTGGACCGATACAACAGAAGAATGCTGTGAGGGCCTTTGGGGCAGGATACAAACTGCAAAAAGGACAAGCGAGTGCAGGGGAAACAAGAGCAGAAAACTGATTATAAATGACAAATCCCAAGCTCTTGCAACCAAACAGCGTTAGCTGCTGTGTCCTGAGGGTGGGAAAATGCAACAGTAATAGCTCCGACTCCAATCCAATCTCCTGTATGTATTCTGTGTGCATGTGTGTGACTATGTTTGTGTATGTGGCCTCCCTAAATTCAACAGACAGAGACAGGAAATTTTGCCCCTCCTCTCCTCTGTCCTCCCCTCATCCTCTGCCCTGTGCTCGCTGCCTGTCGCTGATTGGCTAGAGGGAAAGCGAGGGATGAGGTTTTGTCGCCTAATCTGCCAGCAGATCGCCACTGATGGGCCTCTGTAGAATGGCTTTAGTAAATTACTGTTCCAGGGAAGGGCAAATCCCTTCTATCAGATAGCAGCTCTCTCTTCATCTCTCCCTCCATTCGAAGTCCCGCACTCTCTTTCTCTTCACTACATCAGTCAGGCTTTGACTTTATCTCTTTATCGCTACCTTGCTCTCCTCTCCTCTCCTCTTCTCTCTATCTGTTGTCCTCGACTTCTCTGTCTCTCTTCTTTTCTCTTCTAATTCTTTCTTTTCTTTTGTCATGTAAAGGCATTGTTTTGTGCACCTCTGTGTGTCTGCAGTAGACCTGATTTGGAGTGAGTGCACTGAGTTGGTGTCAGAAAGAATAGCTCTATGGCTTTTGCTTTCGGGCTACTCATCAACATCAGTGCATTACAGCATGTGTGTGAACAGTTTCCACTATCCCCTGCTGTGTTTGTGCATGTTAACAAGATGGACCTGTTTCCAGGGCAGCCATTTTGCCTTGCCCAGCCTGAAATCACACAAGACACAACACTGTACATCCTGCCTAAATACCTTGAAGATGGTGTCTGTGGATTAGAGGGAATTTGTGTTTTGCATGTGGTTTTAGTTATGCATACCTGTGTCACAAAAGATAGAACTTAACCACGGCAGAAATAAAGATTAGGGAGTGAGATGGATACTGAAAAAGAAGGGAGTGTTTTTGTCTATGTCTAAATCACTGTCTGAGTACACACTCCCCTGAGGTGGGGAACGCTGCCTGGCATAGAAGGCTGAGTGAAGCCAAACTCTCAGTGACCTCCTGTGTTTTTGTTACAGCTACCGCTAACTCCTCCTCGGTTGCGTAAAACTGCCAGTGGAGTCTCTCAGCGCTGACATATGGCAGCCAGGCATTTCTGATGTCACACAGTGCTGCTGTCACCGCTGAACGATACTCCAGCTCTATAATTTACAGGTGGTGTATAGGAAGAGGTGGAGAGGCCACATGCACACAAAAACACTTCTAAAAGTGTGTTTTACTGCTTCGCTGCTGTGATGTAGTCATTCACCAAATAAGATTTACAGTAACTCAAGCCAGCAGAAATATCTGTGCGGTAAAGGTTGTTGTTGTTGCCGTTGTAACTTCTTTTATAATGAGTATGTTTGCATGCACGGCAGTATCTGAGTTTTGAGTCTTATGCTGGTTTTGATCATATTTGGGGAAAGACATTTACAAGGAACATGAAAAACCTGATTATTCACGCCTCCGTATACAGATCACAACATGACCCAGGTTTCTAATCATTTGAGGCGGAGCGCTTTGTCTTCTACTCTGAGGTTTCAGACATTCAGTTTGGATCATCCGATCTTTTTTGGCCATAATCGGCATGATATAATCTCTCATTACATTTTTTTGTTTTACTTACTAAGTACTACAGAACTGGAGTCCAGGGTGTGTCTGCGTACAAGGCAGTGATCAGAAATCAGGATATGGTGTGATAAGGTGCGACACTAACTCCCTTTCTGTTCTATCATACTGCAGCTAGTGTATCCAGGTTCCTTAAAGCCAGGATGAGGGTTTCAACCAGGTGTCTGAAACCAGGATATATGATTGTACACATCCTGATCATAACTGGAATGCTAGTTTGTATATTAACACACTAAATGTTCTCCTCCTCTTTGGCTCATAAAACTGTTAGGCAACTAATTCCATGTAATTTTCGAGTGTTACCTGGACCACCCTGGTCTTGGTCTGTTTGCTAATGCTGCTGCCTGCTTGGCGATATCCTGTTACACGCTCTGATAACGAGCAGAGTATATGGCCAAATTCTGGCTTGGACCAGTAATGATTAGAATGACAGGGGGACTCATGTTTGGTGAGCCCCACCCTTCTTTATTGACTCTCTCCCCCTGCAGTCTGAAAGGAAGCATCTGCCTGCCCCTCTGCCTCCCCACTGCTCGCCACACATGCTCTCTGCCTCTCTCTCTCTCTCTCTCCACAGCCCACACTGCTATCGCTGCGGCTGCTAGCTATCCAGCTCGCGCCAATGTCAGAGCCTCTAATCTCTCTTGCATAAAGGCCATGCAAAGGGAATTTATGTTAGTCTGCCACGGGAAGAAAAGCTGAAGCAGAGAATCGTTTGAGCAGGTTGACAGATAAGGCTCTTGTGCTTTCTGTGTGGTGCTTTTTAAGCCATGTTAAGCTGCTTAATTAGACATAATCTACAGACCCCAGACTGAGGCGGAACTAATGAAGTTAAAAGACTCAAATCCCATCCTACCATCACGCTCTCCTCTACTCCACACCATCACTCGCGCTCTCTGTCTCATCACTATGCTCTCCTCTTTGCTACCTGCCATCACACTCTCTCCTGCTCGCAGCACAGTCTGCCCTGTCTTCCTCCCTACCATCCCACTCTTTCCTTTGAACAGCATTAATGTCTTCCATCACACCCAAACACTCTGTCCTGCCTACATTACAAGCCACTAACACCTCAAACTGTTTTATCACCAGTTCATACTTCCTGCACTTTGCTGTGTGATTGTTTCTTTAGAGCAGTGGTTTGTTACTGTTTAGCAGCAGCATATCATCAGAAAATGTAGCATGTCGAACCCCAGAAATGGACATAATTTTACGGATGTGACAACTCAAGGTAAACGACTATTAAACTGTACTTATAGTTTAGCCTCTCTGCCTGTAATCTGAACACTTGTGAACATGCAGGGGTGTATTTCCTGAGCAGTTGATTGAAATGAATGAAAATTATTAATTCAAAATGAAACTCATTTAGAAAGGTAAGATTTTACCTTTTTAAAAGAATAGTGTGGCATTTTGGGAAATATGTTTTTCTTGGCGAGTTTGATAGCGATCTCAAATGTGTCCAATAAATATGAAGCTGCAGCAGACGATTAGCTCAGTTTAGCAAAAGGAGTAGAAACAGTTCAAACTGCTTATTTTAAACTCTAAAGCTCACTAACTTACATGTTATATATTGTTTGATTAATCTTTACAAAAATTCATTTGTGATGTAACAGGGGGTTAAGGTGATAGAGAAAGGTAATATGACAGATGAAACTCAAACTCTGAAAAAATTATAGTAATGAATATAATGGGCGAGGGTGGTTGTACAATGCTCATACAATAGTATATAACACCAATACAATACTGGTGATAAATTATGTATATGTATATAAATATGTAAAAGGCAGGAGAAGTTCGGGCTAACTCATTATTTCTGTGAGGTCAATGAGGGCTGTCTGAGGTTAGGGCACTAATGGTTCACTATGACCAAAATTCAAAAGGCTGAAGCCAGACTGAGAACCCGGGGGAAGTGTTATCACAAGATACTTGCCAGAGTATGCTGTATCTTAGCACATTCCCATCGCTGTAGCAGACAGTCCTGCTTCCATTCTCCCCTGCCCTTGTTCTTACGCCGCCCCTCAGCCTCTTGCAGTAAGAAGAGGAGTGAAGAAGAAGTGCTTCTCATGTCACTAACACACTTCTCCCCACTAATCCAACCATGGGATAAATCTGCGCCCTGGCCATGTGTATGAATATTTATCCGTAGGTGGGTGAGGGATTTCAACATTTTGCCAGCTTACAATACGCTTTGTTCCTACACCAGCTCTTGATGTGCCCCCCTGTTGTTGCCGTGGCGTGTTTACATATCTCCTCTATCTCTGCATCTTGCAGGACCAGTTTCTTTGTCATGTTTTGAGTTTTCCCTGAAGACGAACAGCAGTTATTTTCCTCCGCAGAGGAGCGGCTGGCATGCTAGCTTGAAAATCCTCATCCTCCATCCAGGAGGAGATTGCAGCTGACCATTGTTGGGTTTCATCATCGTCATGAATGCGCTGCCTCACTGGTGATGGCCTGTCAGAGAATTTTCTTCACCCCATTATCTTTCTGCCTCTCCTTCTGCCCTCCTACCCACCTCGCCTTCACCTGTAGCGCTCACGGCCTTTTGTACTGTCAAACTCATTCTCCTCACTATTTCTTGGATGTATTGGTGTGTATTTAAATTCATTTAGATGAGGCACATATAAACAAGGCCTGGACCTTTGGAATGAAATAGCTTTTAGCTCTTATCAGCCGCAAACACTTAACAGGTAATATTGTCCTGTGCTTATTTATTTTCCTCAAACCTTTCTGTCTCCCACTGCCTCTCCTCTTTATGTGACAAACTTCCTTCCTTTCCCCGTGCCGGGGTCCCAGTGCTGCCCAGTATCATGGTGCTGTTCAGTGGATCTGAGGGTTGCAGCATTCTGGTCTCGCTTGATTAGCCAGTGTGTGATGCTTTAGGCAGCTTTGTTTTGCTGCTGAATGGGCTGTTCCACTGAGAGCACGGAAGATGACGAAGAGCAAGAGGGACTGGAGAAGAGAAGGGTGGAGTGGAAAAGGAAAAGCAGGAGAAGGCTCTTAAAAAAAAAAAAAAAAGAAAAAAGCTAAAGGAGGAAGGATATAAAAGAAGAGGTGGGGAGTAGATAAATGAGACGGGAGGAAAGGCAGGCGCAGAGGGGGAAAGCAGAATTGAGGAGAGGACGGTGATGCAGAGGAGAAAAGAAAAAAGAAATGACCTCTCCTCCTGCGGAGAGGGAAGATAACTGTGAGTGTTTAGAAATGCTGAGGTGGACAGAAGCCATATCTTCTACCAACACAGCACCTGCTAGTCTGCCTGCCCCCTCCCATTCATTGACCGACTTTCTATTGTGGGTGTTTGTGTGTGTGTGTCTTTCTGCCTGTGGAAGTATGTGTGTGTGTGTGTATAAATGTGCACACGCATTATTATGCATATAGTTAGTGTACCATTTTTTGTTTCAGCCCACAAGATAGCAGCCTGAGATTTCTGTGCTTGAAACATGTTAATACTCAGACAGGACAAATCCCAGAATCCCTGCGCTGCACCGCTTTAATACATGCATGATGGGCTTTAATAGCTTTTCTTGTAAAATATGGAAGGAGTTCTGTGCAGTAGTTTCTCCTTCAATGTCTGCACATACATACACCAAATGTAGCTCCTCTGTAAACCCGAGGGACCAGGACCATTGAGTTGTTTTAGAAGTCAGATTGAATGCTCTGGTAGTCACACTGCAGGTTCCTGTAGATTGTGGGTGTGCTCACTGAGGAGCCATATTACAATTATTTTTCTATGAATTAAACCACAGGCCTGTAATTATGGTCGACAAAAAATTTAACAATAATAACTATACCTCACACCAGCACAAACGTATCTTGTTTGGTTTTCACATAAAACAATGCAAGTTGTATACTTGACATCACTCAGTAATATTCAGATTCAACAGCTGCATTGCAGGGCCAGTCATGGTAATAACAGACTACGCTTAATGCTATAATTAACAGCCTCTGCACTGTAGCTGCTTTAGCTAACGTTGGCTTCATGGACTTGACAAGGCGAGCTGCTGCTTCACAGCTTTGAATTCTGTAGAGCTTTTAAACTGATAAGCTTAAAGACACGAAGTGATGTGCTTAAAAACGTTTAAGTGGCAGATTCCGACGACTCCCTTTACCAGCTGTCTGTCATTTGCACTCAACAACTGTCCAGCTAGCTGCTAGTACCTGTCTGAAATCAATGAAATGTTTTCTTTGATTTTTAAATTATACAGCGTGGCGTTTCTTCTTCAACAACCTTGTAAAAACTATAGCTGCAGCCATGTAGAGAGCCTTTTATAATTATAATGAGACAACAGTGTATCGTGGGTTAACTCAATTAACATTAATTAGCTACAGCTGAGCAAATTTGCCAATAACCGTTGTCATTATAGCCGTTGAAATCAGCAGTTGTTGGCTTAAACTCTGCTTTCCAGCGGCTTGTTAAGACACTGTTAATTATGTAAGTTATAATTAAAACTTTGGCTCTTTAACTATTTCAATATAAAATCAGTTTATCATTCAGGTCTGCCATATTGTCCCTAGATGAAACTTTGAGGCTTTAAACCCTCTCCTCACACAGATACAAATACATGCAGAAGCATGGGCACAGAAAGATCCTCAACACCTTCAATACCGCTTCAAACATAAATCCTCAACTGCTCTCAAAAACTAGCTCATCCCATCCTCTGTCCGTTGCATGTCTGATGACTAGACTCTGCGGTTTGTCCGGGGGAAAGAGAGATGGAGGATGATGAGAGAGCCCAGAAAATTTGGCGTTCTTTTTTTTCATATCAGTTTGAAAAAGAATGATTTTTTTGTGCTTTCCAGGCCTTTCTTCCTGAGATGTTTTTTTGTGTGAGAATATGTGTGCAAGTCTGTATGCCTGTGCCAGCGTCTATGTTTGATTTTGTGGAAGCAGACTGCATTGTAGATGGAATAAAGCCCACTGTGAGTGTTGACAGTATTGGCTTGTTAGCGCTGATGGGGCGGATGAATGCTGAGTACTGTGGGCTAGAATGGGAAGGCGGTGTTTTCGTGTACTGTACGTGTCTGAATTCTACAAATCTCCTTTGATAAATTCAAGGTTGTACACAAAAATGAAAATTTGACGACGATAAGCCCCCTTGAGCTCCTTCTTTGCCATCTCCAAGCCTCACTTCCTCTTTCTTTGCCTTTCTCTTGCCACTTTCTCTTATTCCTCTGTCTGATAATTGATCCCTCTTTTCTGCCTCCTCTTATTTTTCCTTGCCCTAGAAACCCCCTTGCTTCCTTCCATGGTGTCTCTGTATGTTTCCACTCCCTTTTTTTTTTTTTTTTTTTTTTTACAAATGGTCTGTTTAATAGACGATGGGAAGAGCACACACATGCACACATTCATTCACACACAAGCGAAAGGCTGAAATAAAGAAGCCCCTTATCTCTCCTACCAGAGACACTTCGTTCATGTGCTCGCATGCAGATGAATAATATATGTGGATACAAGCACGTACACACACACAAACACACAAGTAACCCTGTTCGATTGGCGGTGATGCTGACATGGGCCGTTGTGCTGTGCTCTTGGTAACACAACTGCGTGTGTGTGTGTGTGTGCGCGCGCGCTCTGCTGACTGCTGTCACTGTGAAGCGATGTAGAGTCTCCAGGGGCATGGTGATGAATGGGAGTGTTGTCACTAGTCAGGTCCAGCTCTTTGTGCTGCCTTTATGCTGCGTGTTCTCCTATTATACCACAAGCGCTGCATGTTTGGTGTGTCTGCACAGGGAGTGAGCGTGGGTGGGTTTTGTGTTAATGTAGCTTCAATTAAACAATTGTTACGTGTGAGGGTGTTAAGATATTCACGCGCCATGTGTGTGAACAAGTGTTAACACGGAGGATGTTTGAGTGCTGTGTATAAGCCATGCGTAGAACTCCAGACATGCACCTGTGTGGACGCGTGATTGCACCACACACACACATACACATACACACACACATTGCATGGATAATTACGTGAGCATGTGTGTGTCTTTGGCTTTCGGCCGCTTAGAGAGGGTGTCTCCTGTGCCAGCATGTTGATATGTCAGTGTGTGAGTAGTGGGCTCTGAGAAAATGCTGTCAAAGCAGAAGCCAAAAAATTTGCCTGCAGACACATTCATGATTCGGTGACGTGTGCATAAATTTGCCTTCAAGTAACGGGCTGTATGGCTTACAGATTGTGTGTGATATGAGAAAACCCATAGCTCAAGTGTGGATGGCTTTTTTTTTCTTTTTTTTTCCCTCGCTGGTCTACACATGGATATTGGTCCCACTGGGATTTCTCTTGGAAGACATGCACTACACACACACACACACACACACACACACTTTTATGTGGAGAGTAGAGAACTTGAGCCCTCTCTCCTGTGCTTTATGCAGATGAATAAGACTGTGATCTTTCTTCAGTGGGTGTGGAAGCAGGCTGTTCTGGGACGCAAGAAGTTAACGGAGTGCCATAAGAGTTCCTATTTTGACCAAACATTTATCATGACTCCTTGATAACTCCGAGCACCATACCAACATTTACACACATTTTCCCTCATCTTGCCTGATCATACATTGGCTTTTTCTCTGCAGTGAGGTATTCTGGTCAGAGCTGAAGCCTGTAATGCCACTGGCAACATTTTCTATGGATGCTGAGCCTTATACCGTCAGTGCTATAGGAAACTGTGTTCCGGCAATGACTTGTAATTTCTAGGAGAGTCAATTAGAGTAGTATTTCTATGCATTAATGCTTGGGTTTACCGTCTGGAAAGCATCCCTCTGAGTGTCTGGGGGCAGTGGTGGGTTGTTGTTCGTAGGTACCACGCTGTGATTAAACTGAGCTCAGGAGCTCAATAGACAGATGGACAAAACATGTCACTGCTGCTTTTCATGGTTGTAGATAGAACTTTAGGCCCTAAGGGGGACGGGAAGGGACGGTCAACTGCAAGCCATAAACATCTGTTTATATGTGTCTCCCCCTGATGATTTTGAGTGGATATTGTGAATGCTGTGATTATTAAATGTAAATAATTAATGCTTTGCGCAATCAAATCAGCTTTTGGCAATTTCACAGGGTGACGATAGGAGGATCTGACTATGCATAAGGTCACGCAACCCTAGTTTTAAATGTTGCTGTGTCTCCCAGTTAAGTGAGACTCATTATTTGTGTAGATTCATGCTACAGTGTTTTCCAGCCTCTCTCTGCAATGCATCTGCCCTCTCTGGCTGTGATGGAGATGTTACTGACCAGCGCAGACCTCAAAAGTTTGATGTTGGATGATATGGTGCAGACTTTTCTGCTCCTTCGTCATAAGGCACATAAAACGTCTCTGGAAATTGCTGCAGGCCGCCATTGCAAAGTGTATATAGTGGAAACACTGGTATCACTGTGCTTCAGGTCTTTCAACATCCTGTTAATGTCCTTGGATTTGAATATACTGGTATCATTGGAGCAGGTGGAGGATTGCTCAATAGATGTGGGGCAGGGTAATTTGCATGGTTTGAGTGTAGCCAGTGTGTGTAAGCCCCACACCTACCAGACACAGTACAATACAGGATACTCATCATCTTACTCAGTTAAACAACTGTTGTTTTCATTACCTTGTTCATTATTGCTTATTTTCTTTTCAGTGATAATATTCTGGCACAGGTCGGGAATCAGACTAAACTCACTCACTCCACTGTTTATTTAGAAAAGCATTTAGAAACATAGGAGGTGATAGCAAAATTACAGCGAGGCCTTATGTTATTGTTGGGCACACAGACACACTCTCACCTCCTTCTGCTTCATCAAGGATCTAAATGGGAATCTGACTGGGGGTAAACATGTCATTGTGTAGAGCAGCCCAGCAAACAGACAACCTGACAGGCCAGTTAATGGGGAGATGAAGGGGATAGGGTTTAATAGGCAGCCAAGGAAGAATAGTAGATTTATTTTAACAGGGGAATATTTACCAGTCTGGACAATGTCAGATTGTGTTTAAATTGTCCTCACCGTTCCTTTGCGTGTCATTTGTCTTTAAATTCTTCTCATTTAATTCTGCTCATTCATTATCATACTCCCCTGATTGTGCCAAGAGTTTGATTTAGCTTCCATCACAGGTTGTTTCTACTGAGGCAAGAGCCTCACTTGGAAACCTAAACATCAGAGTGGGTTGTGGGATGGGAGCCAAGAGCAGTCTGCTGCTACTGCCGTGCGCCACAGCCACTGAAGGATTTTAAAGGTTATTGGATGCTAGGAACTAATATGTAGGTACATTGTTTTAAATCAGTGTTGTTTAAAAAATTGAAAAGTTGAAGACATGTTTGTAGCTGCAGTATGGGCCAATCTAAAAGAAGACGTTTTTATTCTGTGATAAAGTTGTGAACAGCTCTAGTAACGGGTTTCAGCTCACAACTTTCCCTTTCTTTCACTTCCAAGTGGCTTCTAAAGGTTTCTCTTCCTCCCTTTCCACCGCCATGGCAGCAAGTCTCCAGAGTGCAATAGGAACAAGGCTTTATCTGGCTTAATTCGTTTATTCCTTTCTTTCCGCCGCCCCCACCCCTTCCAGAAGATTGTATCGCCTTTAAATGTTTAGTTGTGCCCCCCTGCTATGTAGTTTAGCTTTATGAAAGAGCACACTCAAGGTCATTTGGTCACTGTGACTGTCGCAGCTTTGCACACACAGCTCACACATACTTCCTCTATCTCTTGATATAAAAAAAAAACAAAAAACTGCAACTTGTTGACTGGCTCATACCCCCTCCCCCTCCCCCATCCTCTATCTCTCTCTGCTCAAATCCCCATGGAGACAGGAGAGGAAGAAAAAGAAGAAAGTGAGCTGGAGAGATTTGTGAGAGAAAGAGAGAGATAAATACAAAAGAGAGAACCTTAAGTCCCCCGATGAGTGTCGAGTGGACACTGGCAAAATAATCCCGCTTTACCTTCACAAGACAATCACAGTGGCCGACCTTAGCCTGCATTCATCAATAGGGAGACTCGCGTCTTCAGGGGGAAGACAGGTAGGGTGTAGTAAGACAAGAGTGTGCACCCCCCCCCCCCGTTTGTCTGAGATCAAGGATTAGAAAGGCTTAAAGATGGTACGCCTAGCCGGGTGCGTGCATTTGTTTCTTTGTGAGGTGAGCATTATCTAACATGACGTCAGCACTGAAAGATAATGGTGTTGCATCTGAAACGCTATCAAGTGGGGAGGCTGCTGAAATACCGGCACAGTACTGCGAATGGGAAGTTTTGACATGAACATATTTGGTTTCATTTCTGCAAATCATGATAGTCTCATGCGCTGTCTTCACAACTTTGAAAACAGGAATGTTTTTGCCCCTATTTTTGGCTAGATTGGAAACACTTTGCTTTAAGCCTCCTATTTAGCATTCATGAGGAATATATAAATACTTAATAAATTGTTGGTAGCACATAATACCGTAGTTTTTCAGCAGACCTAAGTGTTTATGAATATATTTATCAATTCAATTTTAAAAGTATTACCAGAAAATTCAGGTTTAGTTTAACCTCTGTATTTTTAAGAAGAGAGGGGATATTAGAGGAAAACACAGCATGAATGACTGCACACTTTTTCATCCTGGTATCCTTGTTCTGCCTTCCTGAAGAACTTGGAAACATATCAGGTAACGTGATTGGCCAGTGGGCTCATACGAGAACCCTGGGATATGAGGTAGTGTGGAGCAACAGTGCCAATCAGCGGGAAAAGAAGGGATGGGTGGAGAGAGGAGGGGAATAGTGGAAAGGAGTCTTGGCATCACTAAGTATGGGAATTTAATAGTGTGTGTGTGTGCGCTTGTGTGTGTGTTTTTGTGTTTGTGTGTGTGTTCAGGGGGTGGGAGGCTGGGGGTTAACGCTTGGATTAGAGCCAGGAGAGCTGCTGTAAAATCCAACCTGGTTCCTTTCCTGTTTGAGCAGAGAGAATGGTGTAATTCTCACCCCCTGCCTTTTCCTGAGACATTTTCTTCCTGTGGGCCTGGAGAAGGAGCAGTGCATCAAAACTAGTTTGAAGAATAAATAAATAATAAAAAGAATAATAAATAATATAGTGCATGTGTAACTTTTAGAAATGAGGAGGAGGATGAGGTCAACAGAGTTCAAGATCGATTTTTTTTTTTTTTTTTTTCTATATGGCTGCATGTGTGTTGCACAGCATTGCAGAGTGTCGCTTCAGACTTATCTTCCAGTCTGCAAATCTACTCTTCAACCTGTCTTAACAGATCCAGACTTGTAGACCCCTGGTGGCCTCCACCTGCCACTCTCAACACAAGCAAAGGTTTCTGGGAGGCCGGGCTGGAAGGTCTCTAGCCCAGGAAGAAATATGAAATATATGCAGTATTAAATGAATAGCTTGACATTTTTGGAATTACCCTTATTTGCTTTCTAGCAGAGAGAGGATTGATACTCATGTCTGTGCACTAAGCATGGAGCTGGACCCAGAGGGCGATTCGCTTAAATTAGCATAAAGAATGGTAGCACAGGGAAGCAACTAGCCTGACTCTGTCCACAGTTCAAAAATATTCCCACTGACACCTCTAAAGTTCACAATTAACATATTGCATCTTGTTTGTTTAACATGTGCACAAACATAAATGTTAAAAAAAAAAAGACAAGTTGTGGTTTTTGGAGTAAGACAAGCTAGCTATTTCCCCCACCTCCAGGTTTTATGTTAAGCTAAGCTGCGAATTAACGCTCAGACACATAGAGAATAAAATATGCAAACTATAAATGAGTTTCTGCACCTCATTGGGTGCATTGGCTACATGTGTCATAATGTTGTAGTGATACAGTATGTCTTATATCCCTTTTCCACTGCATTGTACCGCTCGACTAAACTCTACTCGCCTTTTTTGGTTTTCCATTGGGCAAAAACTTTTTTTGGTATCACCTACAATGAGGTTCCAAGTGAGTTGATGCAATACCAAGAGGTGACATGAAAACACTGCAGACCACTGATTGTTCAGAGAGAATCATCACTACTGTGTCATCACTGTACGAGATGAGACATACTTTACAAAACCACCATTTTTAAACAGCCAAGCAATTGTACACTGCTCACAGCAGCCTGTTACATTTCTGTTGGTTACTGTGCTATACGTTTACTATGGCAACCTGCAAAACCAGTTCAGGAGATGCAGATGTTTCACTGTTTGATATCCCTTCAATATCCTCTTTTGTTCATGTGTGTGTCACATTGAAGATGATGTCACAATAGCTTTGTGCATCATCACTATAGCAATGTCAATGTATCAAGGGGATACTATCTGCACTGGAAAAAGAAATACCTGGTAGCAAAAGCAAGTAGAGTCTTGTTGAGTCGGCACCATGTGGTGAAAAAAACTATTACGTAAATTGATATTTTGGCTTTAACACAAATTAGTAAAAACAAGCTAAACAAGCACATTTAGCTCAAGAAATTTTTTTTTTTAACAGTAGAAAGTGGCATCATGTCTTTCGGAGTGAAAAAATACAACTATTGTTGTATGTGATGTCATCATCCACTCAATGCTCCCCTCATGGAAAAATCATGTTACTGCATTAATAGTGCACACTATAGTGATAACATACATCCATTGGCAATGTGATATCCACAGAATACAAATGTCTGGCAACAATGTGATAACAAGAGTGCAGTGACCACAGAATTGTCATTTATGTACTTGGACATCAAATAAGACAACAAGACAGAGGTTAACGAAGCTGTTTTGTGGTTGTACATGCACATTACCCCTCTGCAAAATGTTTATCTCACTATGGTAATATCTTACCCTCACCCTGAAAGGCTACACTCCTCTGACGGTGCTGTAGACAGGACCAACTGCACAGTGGACACAACTAAGTGAGTCTCGGCAGGCAGCGCTCGGCCTTGGGCACTACTAATGCTGCAGCTGCAGGCAGATCAGCGCAGAGCAGCAAAGTCTTGAGCTGTAATGGCGCTGTAGTGTCTGTCTGGAGACTGATTTAAAATGGATGACCAAGCATAACCCCTGTAACCCCTGGACTAGCTGCCCTAGAGCCTGTCAGCTTCCTCCACTCAGACTGCAGAAGGAGCTCAGAGGTGACACTCCCACATGTGCTCACACAAGCACTGCGAGAAGAGTACTAAAAGATGATGTGTTTACATATGCATACTCTGTTAGAACTTACAAGCTACATTAGACTGCAGGAGATTTACTGTAGTTAACCCTGCTCACCACTTCTCCATCTCGGTTATTCATCTCTGCACCTGAATCTGGTTCATTTGTTGTCAGTGAACAGACGAAGCAGAGGGTATTTTAGTTAGGAGTAATTAAAGTGTTGGAAATGGTTTATTTGTTTTGCTGTCTATTGCCCCTGCATGAATTGCACTTTGTGGTGGCGCTCGCAGGAGGGCAGAAAGAGAGAGTGAAGCTCTTGGAAAGAATGAAAGTGATAGAGGGTGGGAAGGAACGTTAGTGGGGGGAAACGCCTGTGCGGCCATCTGCTTTCGTGCCAACAGTTGGTTTCTGTGGCAACCAGTAAAAAGTCATTATCTTTAATTGACACTGTGGCAGGTTCAGGTGTTTTCAATTGTATCATTAGCTTTTTTCTCTCTGCGGTGACTCACCCGTCTTTGGCAGTGGTCCTCCACTTCATTCTGGACCCCCCCCCCCCCCCGTGTCATCCTTTCTTGTAGCGTGCGGTGTACCTTTCTCTAGCTTCCTCAATGGGTGATTTAGGGTGTGTGTGCGTGTATCTCTAACACCTGTCTCCCTCTGTAAGGTTTCCCTGTTCCTAGGACATGCAGCATGATGCTACTGTGCTTCCAGATGGCACAGAGTACGGATGAATGACATGGTGACAGATAGAGCACAAAGTGACGAGAGAACAATTTAAAGAGGAAAATGACAAGAATATAAAAATTGAATGGTAGCGGAGACAACTGTGGGGAAGGTGGAGGGCTAAGAAGTAGAGAAAGTGGTTGTCTATCCTTTTTAACAGGGCCTTATTTCTTTCGTGTTGAGGCTTGTCACAGCGGCAGCAAGAAGTGCAGATGAGCGATCGTAAAGTAGCCCTGTCTGTGTACCATTAGCCAACCGCAAGTGCTAAGCACTTACCAGAAGCTGCTTGTGTTAACCTCCTTCTTTCCACCCCCATATCTCTCTCTCTCTCTCTCACTCTCTCTCTCTCTCTCTCTCTCTCTCTCACACTCTCTCTCTCTCTCTCTCTCTCTCTCTCTCGCTCTCTCTCTCTCTCCCCTTCCCCCATCTTACCTCACTTTGCTTCATTTATGATTTCACACACTCATCGACCCCTTTCAACACATCCACAACCAACAAACTTTCATTCTATTGTTTGGTTCTGTTTCATCTCTCTTTAATAGTTTGGAACACCGAAGGTTTTGAAAGTTCATATTCACTGATGGAAAAATAATTTATTTTTCTTTGAGCCCCTCAAAACGAAAAACACAGTTTTGCTCTGGTGTCGACAAACAATGCAAGTTCTTCAAAAATCATTTGTAGTTCTCAAATCCATTTTATAATAACAAGGTGTTTTTCACCACCATCGCTAGCTCAGTCGATCGGTTTGTGGGTGCAAAGAGTGTCCAATTCAATGAAAAAATAATTACACAGACAAAGCCAGTATTGGGATGCTCTGTCTACAACTATTGTTTGAATCTGGGTTGTGCCTTTAACTATAGGAGAGCCTGTCAAAACCAGTTGGCAGTGCAGAGTCCAGACGTACCTTTTATTACTGCTGGTTGCTTTATTAGCCTTTCACAGAGCAGGGAAGGATTGAGAGGATTGACTTGAGATGCGAGTGGAAGTGGCACCTATTGACTAGTTTGTCTTCTCGTGCTACTGGCAGGGTGAGATGATGCTATTAAGGATGCTGCTGCCTGGGACAGCCCATTAGCACGTAGGCTCCACACATGAGAACATGACAGGAGCAGACTGCATACAGCTTGGTATTCACAGCCTTGCAGTGGCATACCATAGCTGCTGGCATACAGTGTTTTCACAGCCAGCTTTGTTTCTGAGACTTTCCAGCATTCTGTAGTGAACTGGTTTATATCATCCATTTCCCTCTTGGCCCATCCTTGTTCCTTCATTTCTGTCATTTTCACATTTAATTGGTCTCAAGATTCAGCAGCGCATGAACATTTCTCTTGGCAGAGAAGATAAAAAAAAATAAAAAAAAAATGTTTTAAAAACACTATTTATTTAAACTTGTGCTATTCAAACAGAGAGCTGGCTGAATCAGAGGGCATGTGTATGTGTGAGATGTGAACGTGCCGTATCAACGTTGGAGCATATGGTGGAGGTGTTGGGTGGCTGTTGAAGGACTAGGGCTGTGAAGACCATCTGTCAACTAGTAACAGTTTGGGTGATCTCTGGTTGATGTAAGATTTCCCTGTAGGGATCATAGCACCTGATTATATACAAAGCCTGCAGGTTCCACGTCCAGATGGGAAGAGTTTAGCAGCATTATCCTCATAGTCCTCATATCCTCATAGAGTACTGATTAGAAGGAAACTGCAGTGTTTTTTTGACTTCAGAGTGAAAAATATTCAAATGTAAAAGTCTTGGAAGCTGCATATTTCTGAATCCTGTGTGGTGACAAGTTTCAGTTGGTGCTGCAGTTTATTAACGGTCCTCTATTTGATATATAACAATATATATCAATTATTTTGGGAGTGTAATGAGGCCAAATAGAGAGCTGCCAATGAATGAAAATGAAATATGGTTTTTGAAATCAAATCTCCCAGCAGCAGCCATTTTGCACTGGCCTTATTCCCCCCACCCTTCCACTTCCCATCTAAAGCAGGAAGCAGGGGACGAAAAAGACACAGGTGAATGCAGCCCATATGCTGCCAGATGGAAACTTTGCCATAGTAAGGCAAAACAATGGAAGCTGTGTGGCTCCAATCGAGCAATTGTTGCAATCAAGACTGACTGTACCGAGAGTTTAGTCTGGGCGTCACAATCTTTGCAGCAGTAGATAAAGTGATAAAAATTAAACTCTGGTGGCAGCAGCATCGCTCTGCGAGTGTGCACAGCTTTCCCATCTCATTCACCATCTGGAAAACACACCCACCGCATCTATTAGGAAGCCACTCTAGCTAAGGATGAGCGCTCCACTGAAAATGGGTTAATAATGGCAATTACATTAAAGGTAATGCCCGCAGTTGATCTGTCGCTCACAAATCATAGTATTTTATGTGGATACTTTCTCTGCCTTGGAGGGAGGACTGTGGTTTTCAATAAGCACAAGTCACTGAGTCGAGTTATTGAAGATCTAAGAAATGTATAACTGCAACATTTGTTCCATCAAGACGTTTTCTTACAACATGAATCAGAGTGAATGAGGTCAGAGTGCGAGTGGGGCGTCATCACTGGTAGTTATTCAGGAAATTATGAGGACAAAGTTCTGTTCAGCAACTGTTCAGTTGCACTATTCATGCAACAACTGCTTCTCCGGTTTATGGGCTCTTTTATTGAGGAAATCTATAATGCACAGTCTGATTTTATTTGTAAACAGTGAGGATGCGATGGAAGCAATTTTCATTTTACATTAATGCACCAAGACATGAACATTTACAACACAGACAAATGTAGGACTTTTGCCTTGCTTGAAAATATAAGGTAAGAAAATGTTCCCCAAATGATATCGAGCCGTTTGTATTGAAGTATGTCTCCATTTCTGAAATGAGACACACATACACACACACACACACACACACACACACACACACACACACACACACACACACACACACACACACACACACACACACACACACACAATTTGTCAAACCAGTTACACTAGCAGTTAGAATTGGAGGCTTATTCAGGTGGAAGATTAGCAGCTGGGTTTGAAGAGCTTCCTCCCAATCCTCCTCCTTAAAGAAGAGAGCAAAATGCTGAAATATTTAACTACTTTCTGTATGTGTGAGCGCATTCATGCCCCGTCTGCATTTAATACCCTCTCCTGTTGATTGTATTGAACATATTTGTGTACAGTCTGTATCTTCCTGTGTTGTAGCTGTTTGTTTGTGCTGTTGCATCAAGTTTGGCTGCGAGGACAGGACAACCGTATTGGATGTCTGAATGTGTGTATACAGTTGTGCTGATGCTGACAAGCCTTCGGCAGGGGAGCAGGGATCAGATGCATGCTAATATCACCAGCAGACAGTCTGCTAGTCTGACAGGGGCTGGGCTGCGAGGTTAGGTGCTATTGCATGGAGAAGACAGCTGAGGGAGCATGCTAAGAGAGAGAGAGAGAGAGAGAGAGAGAGAGAGAGAGAGGGAAATATTGGGAGAATTAGACAAGGGCCAGGGGCATTGAAAGAAATGAGGAGTAAGCCAGTTCATGTCTGGCAAAGGGAATTAAGAGGGAGGGAGAGAAGAGGCCCACAGATGAGCCTTTGTGCCAAAGAAAAACACAGGCTTGTCTGTCTGCCCTTGCATGTAAAGCAACAGTTGTTGTTGTTGTTGTTGTTGTTGTTGATAATGTCGTGTAGCCTGATGAACAGGGAATTTCTGGAGCAAATGTTTCCATGTACCATAGTGTGTCTTTTGAATGCAAAGACTTTAGCGTTTTGGTTTCTACCTGTCAGTTCAGCCACCACAAAAGATTATTTTCGTTCATATTTTTTAGCAATCACCAAAAAATTGTGAAAAATACCTAACATAATTTCCTAGAGCCTAAGGTGAAGCTTTCCAAAAGCAGAAGATAAATTAAAATTACAATGACATAAAAATAGAGAGAGGCAGCAGCACATCCTCGCATTTGAGAAACACAAATCAGAGTGTTTGGAATATTTGCTCGATAAATGAATTAAAATGACTGAAATTAATGAAAACTTCACAGCAAACACGTGTGAAGGTCACAGAGCCTATGTTAGAGAAACACTGTAACCTCTCACTTTTCACTCGCATGCTGTCAGCTTTGGGGAGAAATGACCTTATCATTGAAGGATGTACAACACTGAGTATTTGTGCTTGTGTGCATGTGTGTGCGCACGTGGGAGTGGATTTATGTGGTAGTAGTTCAAATTTATAGCTGTCATTGTCCATGTTTCTAGCACATTATATTTAGCTGTGCTATCAGTGAGGCCTTCTGGCGCAGTTGAAGAGGTTAAACCACAGTTACATACTCCTTCTCTGCCCTCCCCGCTCTCTCCTTCCACTCTCTAAATAGATTGTCCATTCTTTCGAGATCCTTTCTTTATCTGACTTAAACCTTGCTCTTTTCTCTGTCTTCGCTCCTTGAACTGTTCAGTTATACTCTTGAATTTCAAATTACGCTGTGAATATGGTCTTCTCTGCCCTCTTCCTTCTGTCTTATTCTTATACTGATATCTTTCATTCTCAATTGTCGAGTGTTTGTTTATGGTCTTTGCCTCTCTTGTGGCTTTTTTTCTGCTCTTATCCTGCATCCTTCCTCCCTCTGTCTGTCCGTTTGCCTCTCTCCTCAGGGGGTCTATCAGTAGCTAGCTCTCTATCTCCGCAGTGCCAGACGGAGGGAGGAAGTGGAAGTCAACTTATAGCTGAGAGCCTAGTGCGACGTTACATGGCGGTAGCTTACGAAAAGCTATAATACTCTGAACACCTGGAACACAGGAGCTGTTAATTTGGAATAAGTGATGTGTATCATATGTGAAATAATGCAGTATTAGAAGTTATGGAATCACCAATCATTTACTTCATGCCCATACTGTATGTGTGTTTCTGTGTCAGCATGGCTGTGTGCCTGTACACATGTGTCAGTGTGCAGCGTGATAGAGCAGCCGTAGGGGGATTTGTTATCTGCTTCTTTTTTCATGTGGTTATATCACCATGCCATCAGATCATGCTAATGCACAGGCACCACCATTTATGATCTTGCAAATGGAAAGATGCAAATAGCCGCGGCTAATCCACAGAGTGTCCATAATCCCTGTCACAACTGACCAGCTCTGCTGGATCAGGATGTGGATATGTGACGGCTGTTTGGTTGCTGCATTAATATTGTGCACAAAAATGATATTCTGTGTTTTATAAAGATGAGATTTTTGACTTTTGATTTTTGATTTTTGTATTTTATAAGGGAGATGTGGATTGACTCAGACTGTGCTGATCTTTTGTGGTTAGTCTATGTGTTTTCTTCTTGTAGGAATAATTTATGACTGTTGGATAGGCTTGTGTGGTTTGGTTGGTGTATTTTGTGTGCCTGGCCACATGTGAAATGAATTAGCAATGGTGTGATTGCAGTGTTTATGTTTTCTGTTGGTGTGTGAACACAAACGGGATGGATGGAAACGGCGAGGAAATTTGTATTTCCTGTTTGGCAAGTGATAGATGGATGTGCCGCATTTGTGGAAGAGACAAATGACTTCTGTTGTTGTGGATGTGTTCAATACAGTGACACAGAGCACTGCATGTAAAGTGCGTTGAATGTGGTGGATGGTGGCATTTGCATATGAATGTATACAGTATTTATTTGAGTAATTTTATATCTGGTTACACATTATACATTTACATTATGTTGTATTGGACAAGTCTTCATCAGCAACCCCACCTACCCCCTCTTTATTTGGTGTATTCATCCATGCTCCAGTGTCCAGTGAGAGAGCTTGACAGGAAGTGGTATCAGTGCATGGACTGCCTCCACCCACCCACAGCTCAGTCCTCTGCCCACGACCCCAGTTTCTTACTAATGGACAACAAGTCTCCAGAGAGGGCGAGAAGATGGGAGGGAAGAGGAGTGTGGGAGAGACTGATGGAGACAGCGTTAAAATTGGAAAAAAAAAAAATCTTGACAGATGGGGATGGGAAATCTGTATGATGACGATTATGTTGTGGGTGAGAGCACGAGAGAGAGAGCGAGAGAGAGAAAAGAAGGGAACGGAAGTAAAACTGGCTGCAGACTTACATCTGGCAGAGGGAGTGAAAAATAGAGAGAAAACCATTTTTTTTTTTTGTACTTAAGCAAAGGGAGGGCCAGCCAATCCTGTATCTTACAGAATAAGAGTTTTTCCCTGCTGCCTTTCTGTCATCATCATCACCATTACACTGCTTCATGACTATTTCATGACCTTTGTTTCTGTCAACTCCCTGCCTTCCTGAGTGTATAATACTGTACAACCGAAGGGCTTGCTGGGGGACCGTGCAAGCAGGCTTCCTTGTTTATCCTCGTTTAGCAGTTTTCAATGTGAGCTGTGTGGCAGTCAGCAAGAAATGTGTGATATGTTTGGCACTGTGTTAAGGAAAACCATAAAGAACATTTCCAAAGTACCCCCCTCTATATTCACCCTCATTTGTATTATATTAGAAAAACTCCTCCTTTATTGTCGACATATAATATTCATATAATCTCCAAACTGCTTTACTTTTACATTGTGTAGCATTTATTAGTTCCCTAACATCTACTTTTCTTGACTTGGATTTTCCTCATACTCCTGAGATCCTGCTTACACCCTTGATTAGTCTGTAGTTCAGCTAATCTGTCAAAGCAGTAAGGATTTTTTTGGTATATCAAAACAGGCCTGGCTGACAATTACTTTCAAACTCCTGTGCAACGCTCCCTTGCTAACTCCTCTTAACTTTGTAATGAAAGGAATGCAGCCACCCCGTGAAAGCTACATGGTCTCTCTTCATGGGCAGTGAACACAGCCTCTTCACTGCTGCCCTTTGTAGCACGTGTTATGATGAACTTCACGCCCTGCAGCCCCAGCGTTAACTTCAGCCTTCACTCCAGTACCCTACAGATGCATCCTATCTTCTCATCAGGCCAACTCATCCAGGCCTCACCACGCCCTGCCCCTCTTGCCTGAGGGGATTCCAATGTGCAGCTCACATGACCCAGGCCGCTGACCTCTATCCCCCTCCCCTTGTACCCATTCTTCTCTATACCCCCCATCCTCTCCGTTTGCACTAACTTCCCACCCCCTGTCTCCTCCCCCAATGCCTTCCACTCCTTCCTGCATCTCTTCCACCTCCTCATACTCTCTATACCTCTCCTTTTCTGCTTATCCTCATGTTTCAAGGTCAGAGGCAGATGCAACACAGGCCCTAACCTATCACTGCCTTAGCCCTAAACAGCCCTGGGCCTCGAGACAATGGTATGTGGCTGGACATGCGCACCAGACACCAGGCCTCAGGGTGAACTGGGAGACTGGCTGCCTGACTGCTCTGCAACTGGACTGCCGCACTGAGGCTAGTAAAGCACAGGCAGCGGTGTCTTTATAGGTCTGCGGAAAGAGGAAGTGTATTCCCTAAATGACTAGATCTATTGTGTATGAAATGCTGCACTTAGACTGCCAGTAGACAGGCTGTTGCAACAAGCTGAATTGTGAGGTTGTATAATCTATGTTTCTGTCAGTTTGGCTTGGGCACAGCAGTCAGTCTCGTGAGGCATTTTATTTTCCTCCATTATCATCTGCTGCTGTGTTCTAACCCATTGCATCCTCATATCACTTAAGACTGAATTCTGAGCTGTTTGTTTGCCTCTCGCATTGACATCTCACTCGGACAGACCAGAAAAAAAAAAAGAAAAAGAAGACTGCAATACCGCTTTGTTTGCTATTCCCTTTGAGGTTATTGCAAAAGTGCCACAGCTCTTTGTCACATAAGCACACACCTAACCTGCACTGTAGTGCAGTACTGCGTTAGTTGACTGTCACAAAATGTGTATGAACTTGTAGATCTTGTGCACTGTGTGTGTGTCAGAACACAGTGCACACATCGGGACATTCTTAGAAAAAGATAGGTGGGGTCATTGAAGCAGATGTTAGCAATGCATCTGTGAGAGCGCTGAGCTTGGCTTGCCTCCAGCTCCATGGGGAGTTTAGGAGTGTTTGACTATATTTAATCCACACACTCTCACAACTGGTCACAAATGACCTATTTCACACATGACACGGTGATCACTACGATGTTGATAAAATCAGAGCTGTGTGTGTGTACGAGCACATGCATGTGTGCATTTTATGTGTAAGCTCATTTAGGTCATTTGTGTTAATTTGGGTCTACACCATGACTTCCATACTTATCTGTTAATGTAACACCCTCTGTCAGCTCAGAAGGCAGCTACTTCAAGCATGTCACAACAGTTCACTCTGTGCAGAGATACAGTTCACAGAAACCTTTGCAACAGCAGACCTCACACAGCTACCTGAAGTCTCTATGGGAAAAATGTATAGATTTTCATAGGTAATATGTATGGAAAAGGAAATATCCAAGTTGAGAATACAGTAAATGAGATCTGCCACACATAATTGCAATAGCACAAAACTGAAAAGACAGCAGTTATGAACCATTACTGATTATTAATGGACTTCATATGGAATATATTTAACATGTGACCATTTTTACATCTGGTCACTGGGTAGCGCAGGAGGGGATCATGTAGATACACTATTTAAAAAAAAAAGAAAAAGTTGATTAGCAGGCTGGATACATGTTCTGTAGTAGAGGCTGTCTGCTCTGTAATGTGAACATGACTAGGTCAGGACACAGGTGCGCTTTTAACCTGCTGACTCCAGCTCTATAGATTCCACACCTGCAGTTCTTCTCATCTAGTCAAGGCTGTATATACACTGCCCTGCTTAAACTATTTACAGACAAGCTAATACACACGTACCGAGTAAAAAATACAAGAGAGTCCAGAAAGAGCATGACCACGAATTAACCGTATTTCCCAGGTCATACACTTATTCGAATATATTGACCAGCAACTCTGGGCTGAGCACAACACACACCACACCTTGTTATTGCAGGGACTGGGTATGTGTCTCTGCACCTTGATACATTTTTCATGCATGTTTCCTCTACAAATATCAAAACACAAGACATTCTTTTTGATATTGAATCCCTTTTCTCCTGACACTTGGTTTTACACCTGGTGAAACGCTGGGGAGGTCTTGTCTCTGTAGTATTAATTCATAGCCTGATTTGACTTTGCTTTAGAGATCTGTGTTTCAAAGCTTTGCTATGACTGTCAGCTTTGAACTTCAATTAGTTGCACTCGCATACACAATATGCAATAGTTGATACATGGTAGTTGTGGGGTTGATTTTTATCTACAGTGTGATCCAGTGTAGTGAGTTTCTTTCTCCTCCTACTGCTTCCTTTTCATTGTCTAGCCCTCTGGTGTAGCAGTGTTACACTTTGAAGTTCATCTTTGCGCATCCACGGTTCTCTGTTGTCTGACAAACTCAATTCAGCAGCAATGAAGGCTTTGTCTGCTTTTGTGTTCTCTGTCAAAAGAGCTATTCATGATTAATCGTGGTTTTAATGTCTGTTTTACTACATTAACGCCTCAGTTATGACATGGAAGGGGTGGTCTCATACTGCAAGTCTCTGTGCTGGCTGTCTCACAACATTGGAAGATTTTTGTTCCTTACAAATTGCGCTGTCAAAGAAGGCCATTCCATAAAGTGCACCCCCGCCGCTTGTCTTCTCCCTCATTAATTTATTTTTAGGTCTGATCTACTAGTGGATAAAATTATATTGCAACTGGTCAATTAAGCCTCTATGTTTGTTCTTAAGTATATGCGCTATTTCTTGTCAGCACAGCACCAAATTGTTGCCTCTACTGTAGGTAAATATGTTGAGGCATTAGTGATGGTACATCAGCCAACTCTGATCTGTTTGCAGAGTGCTATTGGGTGAGGAACATAGGAAAACATGTTTTTGATGGAGACGAGTCAGCCAACAGGCAGTGCAGCCTTTTTAAATGCAGATGGCTTTCCCTAGTTGGCCAATTAGTAACTTCAGCTCTGGAACACTTATCTGCTTTCATCTTCTTGTGTGTGTCTTTCATTTAGGGTGCAGGGCGCTTAGTGTGCCTGTTTTCAAAAGTATGTGGTGGTGCGTGTGCGCATGTGTTTGCACATTCATGTGTCTGTTTTCTGCGATAGTGAAAACCCCACATAACTTTATTCTACTGCTGCTGGCAGTGAGACGACCAACCATACTGTAAGATGTCAGATAATAAGCCAAAACACATATCAAGTCTCAAATAACATGGGAATGAAATGTGGAAGGGACCAGTGAAAGCAGTGCAGTCCTGGCAGTGTAAAAATTAAATGAGTTAAATGGGGAAAAATTGCCTTTTACTCAGCTACAGCTGAGTTAAGTAATGTGCAGCATTCCAGCAGCTTTGCCTCTGACCTCAATCTTTTCAGGAAACATTCAGTGGAGAAATAGGATCACAGATTAAACATTATTAACAGCCCATAGGCACACAGTAGGAATTTAGATGAGAGACACAATAGCTCTCTAATAATAAAGCCTGTCATTGGAATGGAATGTTTTTTCTGTATTTCTCTAGATTAATTATATCTCCTCATTCTCTCCCTCTCTCTCTATATATATATCATGCAGGGCCAGACCCCAGCCCAGTGAGCTCCCCTTGCATGGAAACCATCCTTCGTTGGCAGCCTCCTCCTCTCCCTAAAGCTAGCGGCCAGCATGGCAGGATGAGCCTCTGCCAGCGATGATGATGGCCAAAAAGCAAGATGTCCGGGCACCCACCTACAACCTGGTCGTGGTTGGGCTGTCCGGCACGGAGAAGGAGAAAGGCCAGTGTGGTGTGGGCAAGTCCTGCCTGTGTAACCGCTTTGTCCGGCCAAGTGCAGATGACTTCTACCTAGACCATACCTCCGTTCTCAGCACCAGTGACTTTGGAGGCCGTGTGGTGAACAATGACCACTTCCTGTTCTGGGGTGAGGCTGGGCGGACGATGGAGGAGGGGCCAGAATGCCGTATGAATGTGGTGGAGCAGACAGAGTTCATTGATGATCAGACGTTCCAGCCACACCGAAGCACGGCACTCCAGCCTTACATCAAGAGGGCAGCTTCCACCAAGCTAGCTTCAGCTGAGAAGCTGATGTACTTTTGCACAGATCAGCTGGGGCTGGAGCAGGACTTTGAGCAGAAACAGATGCCTGAAGGCAAGCTTATGGTGGATGGCTTCTTACTCTGTGTGGATGTTAGCAGGGGTATGAACCGTAGCTTTGAGGACCAGATGAAGTTTGTCACCAACCTGTACAACCAGCTAGCCAAAACGAAGAAACCTGTGGTACTGGTTCTTACCAAATGTGATGAAGGAGTTGAGCGCTATATTAAAGACTCACACACCTTTGCCCTCGCCAAGAAGAACCTACAGGTGGTAGAAACATCAGCACGCTCTAATGTCAATGTTGACCTAGCTTTTCTTACACTGGTTCAGCTAATAGACAAGGGTAGGGGAAAGCCCAAAATTATCCCTTACTTTGAGGCACTGAAACAGCAGAGTCAACAAATTGCCTCAGCCAAAGACCGCTATGAGTGGCTGGTCAACCGCATCGTGAAGAACCACAATGAGACATGGCCCACTGTCAGTCGCCGCATGCAGTCTGCCCCTGAGTACAAGGACTATGTTTTCCTTGAGGGGACAGCTAAAGCCAAGAAGCTTTTCCAGCAGCATGTGCACAGACTTAAACAAGAGCATATAGAGAAACGCAGGAAGGCCTATCTAACTACTCTACCACAGGCCCTGTCTTCACTGTTACCAGAGTTGGATGAGATAGATCACCTGAGCTGGTCTGGAGTTCAGAAAGTCCTGGAGACAAAGAGAGAATTCTCCCATTGGTTTGTAGTGCTAGATGACACCCCTTGGGAGACCACACCACACATTGATAACATGGAGGATGATCGAATCCCCCAGGACCTTCTGGAGACCCCTGCAGCTGAAGTTATCTATGAGACCCACCTGGAGCAGCTAAGGAATGAGCGCAAACGGGCTGAGATGAGATGGGAGTTCAAGGAGAAGCTAAGTGTCTCTCCTTTCATCACACCAGGGAAACCCTGGGAGGAAGCCCGAAGCTTCATCATGAATGAAGACTTCTACCAGTGGCTGGATGAGGCTGAATATCTGGATATCTACAACAAACACCAGAAGGAAATAATTGACAGAGCCAAAGAGGACTTTCAGGAACTGCTTCTTGAATACTCTGAGCTCTTTTATGAGCTAGAAGTGGATGCAAAGCCAAGTAAAGAGAAAATGGGAGCCATTCAGGAGGTGTTGGGGGAGGAGCAAAGGTTTAAAGCCCTGCAGAAGCTGCAGGCAGAAAGGGATGCTCTGGTATTGAAACATATCCACTTTGTCTACCACCCCACAAAGGACACATGTCCCAACAGTCCCCACTGTGTGGACAGTAAGATAGAGCAGATACTGGCCTCCAGATTCCCTACTCGCTACCCCTCATCAGACAGTTCAAGACTGGATGGGGGAAGGGCTGAACGGATAAATCTTGTCATCCTAGGGAAAGATGGGTTAGCCAGAGAAATGGCAAATGAGATAAGGGCCTTGTGCACCAGTGATGACCGGTACGTGTTAGATGGCAAGATGTATGAGTTAACCCTTCGTCCTATCGAGGGCAACGTACGTCTGCCAGTCAATTCCTTCCACACACCAACGTTCACACCCCATGGTTGCCTGTGTTTGTACAACTCAAAGGAATCCCTCTCGTATGTTGTCGAGAGTATAGAGAAGCTTAGGGAGTCAACTATAAACAGAAGGGAAAGGGAAAACAGCTTATCCCAACTCCCGCTGTCCCTCCTTCTGGTCACCAAGCGGGGGGTGGGGTCCATAGGAGATATTGGGGGGGAGACGGCTCAGACTCTTATCCAACAAGGGCAGCAGGTGTCTGGAAAGCTTCAGTGTGCATACCTAGACCCTGCCTCTCCAGGTATGGGTTACACTCGCAATGTCAGTGAGAAGCAGATCAACCAGATGCTGAAGGCACTCTTAGAATCACGGAGAAGCGTAGGGAGCAGCTCCCCACCCTTGCCCCCTCCATCCTCTGCCTTCAGGGACTCTCAGTCCCAGCCAGTGCTGGAGGCAGACCTGAGGATAGTCATGTGCCTGATGTGTGGAGACACGTATGACCTAGACCAGCTCCTCTCTCCCTTCCTGTTGCCCCAGCATTGTCGTCCTGCCTCTACTCTCAGCAGTGGCACCTCCGTTCTGCTGGATCTCAGTATAGGAGGTCAGAGGCAGAATATTGAGCTGTCAATACTCTCTTTCCATTCCTCATTTTCCCTCCGTAAGACCAGGCTGGTTCACGGCTACATCGCAGTTTACTCTGCACGCCGCAAGGCCTCTATGGAGACATTATGTGCTTTCCTGTGTGAGGTCCAAGACATCATCCCAGTCCAGTTGCTAGCAGTAGGGGAAAGCCAGATGGAGCTGTCAGACTCAGAGTCAGCTAAGGAGCAGGTCAGTCAGGGAGATGAACTGGCCCATGAAATAGAGGCCAGGTTTAACACAGTAATATGTGGACATGGTGGGGTAGTAGGGGGACTTCATAAGATAGATCTTTTCCAACCCTTCCTCAAAGAGGTGGTAGAGAAGCGCACTATTGTTGAGGCCACACACATGTATGATCATGTGGCTGAGGCATGTACCAATGAGAGCATCAGCCCTCGTTGTGGCTCTCCTAGTCCAGTTAACATTCTTATGGACTCAGAGGACGATATCGACCCATCACCTCCTTATCCTACCCTGAGGGAGGATAGTAGTCTCAGTTCTCACCTTGGAAGCTTCAAGTTGCCAGATCTGGATTCAAGTGATACTTTTTCTGTCATTTCTGAGCTTAGCACCTTTGAGAGCAAACTTAACAACAAGGTTCCTCCTCAAGTGAAGCCCAAGCCTGTCCGTAAAGTTAATCTCAGCCCCTACATGGACCAGCAAGGTGGCACCAACCGCCGCTCCTTGCCCCAAGCTGTCACCTGGGCTCCAGGTAGCGACGGTGGCTATGACCCCTCAGACTACGCAGAGCCCATGGATGCTGTGAGCAAACCTCGACCCACAGAAGAGGAGAATATTTACTCTGTCCCTCACGACAGCACACAAGGAAAGATTATCACTATCCGCAACGCCAACAAAGGTCACTCCAACGGGAGCGCTGGGGGGAATGGGTCAGACAGTGAGGCTGATAGCAGCTCACTCGAGCGCAGGAGAAAGTTGTCCGCCATTGGGGTAAAGCCTAAGCTTTACAGAGACAGATCCAAACGGCTGGGCAAGTTCAGCAGTTTTAGGACAAGCTTCTCTATAGGCAGTGATGATGAGATGGGGGGTCCACCCAAGGCTAGCCAGGATGAGGGAGGAGCCCAAAAGGACAACTCCATTGAAGAGAGTGAGGACCCCAAAAGGAGGAATATCCTCAAGAGCCTGCGCAGAAATACGAAGGTTAGTGTTTTTGCATCTGTATGTTTATATTAAATATGAATGATATATGGGTTCATTATGCAAACACGTCTCTACTATGTGAAGTAACAAAAAAAAGTTTCACATCTTAAATTAAGAAGATTTAAAATTAATTAGTTGATCTGACTGTTCCTGAACACAACAGTTAACTTGTTTGGAACACATCCACTGCCCAAGTACATCACTTAATTAATTTAAAAATGTTACGTGTTTTCTTAACTAAAGCTTAAAATAACCTTCCAACTGAAAAGTACCATGCCAAAGTTAAGAATTTTGGCAGGTAAAGTGTCTTTTAATAGCAGAAATTTTGAGCCAAACACTTTTTGTAAATTGTATCTACTTAATGTCTCACTCAAATCAATGACTACTTCAGTGATACAGGATGTTGTACCACTTTATCTGCAATATGTATGCAGATGTATTTGTTTTTGGACAGAATGTCCAAAATCCTCAGTATAATTGGTCCTTGGCAGAGATTCAACACCTGTTTGCTTTGGTGGATAATTCTGATTATCACTAAGTTTTAGGAATACCTAGTGAGTTCAGTATAATCGCTCTACTTTTTGAAGCTTAGTTCAGTGAAAACATACTGTAGGGGTCCCTCTGAAAGCATGTTTGCCATGTTTTTTTCCCTGCCTGCTCTGTGGGAGCCCTTTAAACTAGCCAGATCATCAGAGCAAAAAGAGACAAATTCCAGTCACTAAACTTCTATAACCAGAAGCCAGAAACTCTTAATGAATAGGGAGAGAGCCACAGTGTATACACTGTGCTATTTTATCTGCTCATGCACATGTGTATGTCTGCTTGGTTGCATCAGGTTTCCCATTATAATAGAGCTGACATAATAGTGTTTGACATTTATTTCACCAAGATTTTGAAAGCATCAACATCCATCTTACAATTCTTATTTTAGTGGCACATGAAGAGAAATTAAACTTAATGTCACATCTCGGCACATTAGCTGTTAACACCCCTGCTGTTCAGGAAATGATCGTAGTAAAAATGAGAGGCTTTCAGCACAGAGTTGTGTCCAGAAATAAAACATTGACTCTTTAATTGTAATTTACAAAACCCGATTGTGGAATGTGAAACCCTGCCTTCAGCCTCGCTTGTAGCATGGCTTCTTGTCTGGATGGCACATGCACTGCATCCTTTGACAAGATAGTTGCTAAAGGATGCAGTGCACATGCCAGTAGTGATCTTATGATCAGCATTAGTATCATCTAGTTGAGACAGTGTTTTTTTACTGTTCACCGTTGGGGTATTTCAGTGAAGTATGTGCCTCCCAATTCTTCCATGTCAGCTTGGCTTTCTTTGCTTCCTTCCTTTCATTCTCTCATATTCACAGTGTTTGTCTTCCCTTCTTGCTGATTCATACTTTCTGCTTCTCATATTCCTGTCACACTCTTTCTCTCTCTCTCTTTCTCTCTCTCTCTCTCTCTCTTCCCATTATGTTCTCCTCATATCTGTCTTTCCTCTCTATTTTTCTGCTGGAGGCTTTGCTTTTTTTTTTTGCACACACCGGTGCCTCCCACTTGTTCCTCTGTCTGCCTCTGTCTACCCCTCTCCTGTTCATTTCTGTCCGTGTCTCTCACATGTGCTGTGGTGATACTTTTGACCTTACACTGTTAGGCTTATCAACCTGGCATGCTGTTCATTCAAACACATGGCGTGGCACAGAAGTGCCAGCTGAATAGGAGTTACAGCTGTGGATGTCGTGCTCGTGCGTCTGTGATAATTACCATGGCTGTCAGCAGGGTGGAACAGGAGTAGGATGATTAATGTTTTCACACACACAGCTGTAATGTCCAAGTACCTGTGTGAAGGCTGTCATCTCCCATAGCTCCTTACTGCCTAAACCACATCCTTTCCTTTATGCGCTAACTGACATAGTGCCATTTGTCCGTCTGAAAAAAATTGTGTAAGCCCATCTCAAATGCCAGGCAGCGGGGTAGTTTATTGATCAAACTGACTATCAGTGAAGTGGACAGTCAAATCCAAGCCCCATGATAGTAAGTGTTCAAGTTCCAGTAGCACTGACTTTTGCCTGACCCCGTGCTCTGACCGTGTACTCAGAGGGGGGCAAGTCGAAAGGGGATCAATAAAGTGTCACATGATGCATTATTAACCTACATGTTCCTGAACAAATCCCCAAGAAAATGAAAGCCAGCAGAATTTAGATCAGTGTCATCATCATTACTCTAATTAGTGCCTCAGATTTGTGCCCTACAGCAGGTCTGGGATCTGGATATCAACATTACAGACCATAATGGCCTGATTGTGGTTGTAACAAAGTGATAGAGTTCCATCACCTGTTTTTCTAAGCAGCTGTCTCAAAGATTAAAGCCCATTTTCAATCTGCTGCTGCCTGAAATCCCCTCAGGATGACATCTTATTGAGTTATTTGGTCGTCTCAGGGAGATGCATTGTAGCAGTGACCAGGGTTTGGAATAGAAACAGCCGTTCATGTTAGTGGGCTTGTCGGGGGTTGACGCAAACTCAGATTTTCAGTTGGTTTTAGAGTGAAGGTTTGGGTTTATGCAGTATAAACATTTTCCCGTTTGGAACCTTAGGGTACTGTCAACCAATCTGAGTCATGACAGGTAGGAACAAATAATTGAAAGTAAACTCAGAGCCCATTTTAAAAACCCTCTTTACCTCAGGCAATGACCAACTGTGTCTCTGTCCCGCCCTCCCTCCCTCAGTGAGAGGCCGGAAATGTTTCCTCTCTCTCTCCCCTGCAGCTTTTTTCAAACCTCCTCAGCCAGCAAGAGGAATGCTTCAAATTCCTCAGTCACCTAGTTCCAGTCTAGTGTCCTCATGCAAGAAATAAGAGGGAGGGAGACAATCAAAAAAAAAAAAAGAGAAAACACAACCTCGGAAAAAAAATAAAATGGAGCTGTAGAGAATCTTTAGAAATGATGGGACTCTTTTTTTTCTTTATGGATGGTGGCTTCGGGTTTCAGCATCCTACAGTGTGCAGTGTATGTAAACGCTCACCATGGTGTCTGTATGTTATTATTAAGGATATGTTTCGTTTGTCTTTTGTGGTAGAGGTCTGTTTTGTCTTCTCAGCGCTGGCAACATATCCTGTCTCAGTCAGCAACTAAAAGGAGTGGCCAGAAGGCAAAACTGCAGGGGGAGAAGACAGTAAGACAGAAAAGTGGGTGGAAGAGAGAAGGAGGGGGGGGTAGTATAGAGACAGTCTGCTAAAATGAGATAGGGCACAGATACACAGCACAGTCAGTGTGATAGGACACAAATAGATTATGAGCTGCTACTTTGGAGCTAAAAAACCAAGCTGCCAGTGAGGCTTGTAGCATTGTGTCTTTTTAGTACTACCCCTTTTCATTCAGTGAAATAGTCATGTGGGCTTTTTTGTGCATATATGAACACATGAGTGCACACTTTATATGTAATGTAGGCCTATATGCACAGATCTTCAGCTACAAAACACAAGTGTAAAGGCGTATGTATGTGAGAGAGGGGGGTGTCACAGAGGGATCGGCCAGGGCAGTGGGGGAGGTAGCGATAGGTGAAGGAGTTTCCAGTTAGGAATTTGCTCTTGTGTGGTTATAATGGGAAGATAATTGGGCAAAAGTCACTGACTTGATGGGAAAGCCTTTCTGTTATTTAACCTAGATATTTCAGCACAGCATCTTTGTCAGCGTTGTTGAATGAAGTGTAGACTCTTCCAGTAGACCTGTCAGTGTTGCGAAGTTATCTCTTGACATTTTTTCATGTCACTTGAGCCCCAATTTGACAGGTGAAGTAGTGACAGTGCCCTTTTCTCTGCAGCTTATTATAGAAAAACTCTCTAGATAGAAGAGCCTTGTAATACTGGATTGTACAGGCCAACAAATTTGTATAAAAGACATGTCTGAGTAAAGTTATGAATGATTGAATTAATCAATTAATGAATGAATAACAGATTTCATAAATTACTGATGAATCTGTAGCTGAAAAAATCAGAAAGTAAATACCAGCTAAAAATCTATCTCACCTTCTTTTCCAGGATTTTGAGACAAAGTTAGAAAAGTTAAATTCAAAGGCATTAAACACATTTTTGATCATCTTTACACCAGAACACTTCAGGGTTTTGTCTAGCCATTTCATGGAGAATTTGCTCTTTTTAAATGATCATAATTTGTACACTGCAAAAAAAACTCACTCTCTACTTCACCCACATCACAAAGATCATGCAATCCTTCTGGAAGTTTTTGAATTGACAAACGTCAGTAGCCAGAGGAAGAATACCAGCTCCCAAATGTGACACTAGATCTTTGGCTTCTAGAGATAAAGAAGATATGACATGTGATTCACAATCTCACAATGTTTTCAAACCACTTTTCTTCAAAACTACAATAAAAGGGCACTTTTTTGAAAATTAACATAACAACACTTATTAAATATACAGCATGATCTTCTTAGAAACAGAGTAAAGCTCTTTTACCCATGTAGAACTGTATGATTTACTCCACATAAACACGTTTTTATGTATCTTCAGAGAGCACTGTATAGCTCTATTCTGTATAGAATCTGCATTTTTAGATTTGTTTAAGCCCTACACCCCTGCAGCATAGTTTATCATAGCAGAGACACATGCATCATGGAATTAAGTATATGTAGAATAGCCAAGATCATTACATGATTTCAGTTTTTAATGACAAAGTCAACAAGGGACCCAATTTTGGTTGACTTGCAGTTGAAAATAACAGGAAATGTAACATTTACTTTGAACTGTAAACATCATAAAATACAAGTCATTTTGCATTTTAACTATAAAGAAAAACACATTAAATTAAAGTATAAAGAATGTGAATTGAATAGAACCTGAGAAAAGCTACAAATATAAGAATGCTATCAATAAAACATTTATTACTGCAGTTTTCCTGCTTAGCCATGTCTTTTTGGTATTTCTTAACATATACAGTGATAACAATGTATCTGTATCTCTATATCTCCACATTTTAGCCAATAATATAGGGGCTGCAGATGTATCAGTTAGGCTCTATTAGGTAGACACTTGATGAAAGATGATAGCTCAGCAATACTGAGCCGGCTGAAAGACAAGTAAAATAACAGAATAGTTTTCAGACGTAGCAGAAAAAGCCCAGGTGAGCCCTTGTTGATCTGGTCAGTCTTAATTAGTGTTTCCCTGCTTGTTTCCTTCAGTAGCGCTGTAAGTGAGTGTGTGTATATGTGTTATCGAACATGTTTGGTGGAGTGCAGTGAGGCCAGTATCTGGAGCAGAGGGCACGCAGGGCTCCCCCTCTCTCTAATGAGCACTCCTGCTCCTTTCCTGCGTCTGTCTGTCAGCCCTGCACTGCACCCACAGTCTATGTGCCCAGCCAACCATGCATCCTTTCCTCACCACCCAACCTGCCAGGGCAGAGCCTCAGGGGGCTGACAGACTTACTAGAGATCCAGGCCTCAGGGGCCTTCAAAACATTCCCACCGAACACCATTAAAGCGCAGTACAATTACTGCCGATGCCTCAGCCATATGGAAGCAGGCAGAGAATGTTACAGGAGTGAATTGGAGGTCTCTTAACAGGAGAATAACAGGAATTAGAAAGTAATTAAACAATGAATAAGAGAGTTTGATTATCTGAGAGTTGCAGCGCAGTGGAGCGAGAGCAAAAGAGAAACACTGAATGCCAAAGGAAGCAGGGCAAGGATGAAGAGACTGGAGTGATGAAGGAAATGATATATATCTCACTGATGCATGCAACAGGGCTCAAAACAAGAATGTATGATTACTTGTCATTTCAAGGTATGAAAGAATGTGCGGGATGTGTGTGTCTGCATGTGTGTGTGTTGGCCTTTTTGCTCAATAGATTCTAACATAAAAACAGTCACCTTAAAATAAGGTCATGGTCTTTTCCATCTCAATCAAGTCATTCTAATAACAATGCCTCTAGGTTCAGTGTCATTTTGGAAATGTGTGCCTGTGTCAGCAGTGTCGATGTCAATCAGGCTCAAATAATGTTGATGCTTTGTGCTCCCACCAATCTGGTCTGTCTTTCTTTAATTTATTTTTTTTCCCAGAAACCACGAGCGAAACCGAGGCATTCCATCTCCAAACCCAATGAAAGCAACTACTTCGGCATGCCACTGGCCACCGTGGTCACCCCTGAGAGGCCAATCCCAGTCTTCATTGAGAAGTGCATCCGTTTCATTGAAACGACAGGTACAAATCTGTTCTACTTTACGTATTAAGGCGCCTGCAGATGCTTAATGGCATCCGGTCATACACAGCAACGGCTGTTGTTTTCAGTCATTTATTATTATTAGTTATAAAATGATTTCAAAGGATCCATCCTTGCTCTGTGTGTGCTGCATCTGCCTCCCTTCATTATTATTATTTTTTTTTATTTCCCTGCATTTTTGCCTTATCTTAATCCTCCTTCCTGCTGGAATTGTTACCTACTGTACCTACCAACGCTAAGAGTGTAATTCTGTCATCCTCCTTGAATCGTGCTCAGACTTTGTGTCTATGTGAACGTGCACATGCATCTGTGCTTTTGTGTCTCCCTTATTCTTTGTTCAGGTTTGATAAAGCGTAGTGTTTGGCTCAGATGTAGGCTTTACTCGTGGGCAACTCCAGGGACATGAATCAGGTTTTGGTGTTACCTTACGTCTCCATAACCTCAATAGTCAATAAAAGCAAAATTAAGTGTAATAAAGCCTATGATAAAGGTCCTTATTTGCATATGCATATTACATGAATATCATTACTGATTGTTTGTATGGAAGCTCCTAAACTGGTGCAAGTAATAGCCAATCACGGTGGCTGTCTGTCTCACAGTCAAAGTATTTTGTGCTAGCTTTAGAGTGAGTCATCAGAGCCACAGTCAGATGAATGGGATGATGAGAAAAGCCAAGGAGGATTTGAAGCAATGGAGTGTAATGTTAGAGTGGTTGTATGTATTTAGCTGAAATACTGTAGGTTAACCTTAACTATGACGTATATTAGCTGGTGGTTTGGTGTGTTTTAGCCAACGGGTCTTCAGTCTGTTGTCACCAACCATCAACAACCTCCTCTCCCCTCCTCTCCTCTCCTCTCCCCTCCTCTCCTCTCCTCTCCTCTCCATTTCTCTCCCCTCAGCTATCCACCACATCTGTGGTTGGATAGCCTCATCTAACCTTGGTACCCTGTTGCCCAGATGCCAAACCCCCTGTCAGTCTGGTCTGGTGCCCCACTGCCCCAGGACTGCCAGCTTGCCCCTCACCCTGCCACCAGCTGTTACGTTAAACCAGAGGCGACTTAGTGGGGGGTCAATGCATGTGTATAGATGTTAGCACACATCTCCTTATTCTTGGCTGGGCTGTGACCAGGATTGTAGAAAGAGTGAAGTCATGAGTCAGTCTCCCACCCCTCTACTGCCAAACTTCTCAAGGTTTTGTATTCGTTTAATTTTTCAGATTTTATTTATTTACTTTGCTGTTTAATTGCATTTTCTGCTCTTTTACTTAAGTGGAGGATTTGCTTGTGGTCTTAAAATCCCAACAGCTTATCAGCTCAACAGAACTAACTAATACCTATCTAAACAACCCGTCCCAGAACAATTTCTCTATTTTACATTTACCTACTAATAGTAATAGTGAAATGCTTATTTATTTATCCATTTAGACTGGTTTCAAAAATATTTGGTCTCAAAACAGAAGAACACTTCACATCTATTTAGTGAGGCAGGTGCGTAAGAGCAGGAAGACACACTCGGTTACATGTATCCTACTGCTACAATAAGATCTGCTTTAAAAAACATTTGCATATCATCAAGTCTGACCCTGCCATCTTTATGGGGCCTTTTATAAGGAACTACTTGCAGACATGATACAGTACAGGTACATTTGATTTGTGAGTTAAATATTTTTGCCCGCTTGAATTTTGAGAGATCTTATTTATTTTATGTAACATTTATTAATCCCTTAGAGGTTCATCTACAAATGCAACCTGAAACATTTGGGGATGGATTTGTATGAGTATATATTTCTTAAGTCTGTAGTTTATGCGCCTTCAGCAATCATTTATCTTTTTACAGTAATTTACCTAGTCAACATGGAAAAAATTAAGGGCACACTTATTATTTGTCACTGCATGGAGTTTTTAATCTTCTACCCCTTTTGTAAGATATCGGAAACTGTTATATAGTGAACTGAGCTTTAATAATTGTTACTTTCTATTGCTCGTGGGGTGATGTGAGTGGTTGCAGGTTTACAGCCTCTTCTATTTAAGATGGCTCCTCATGGTCAAAAAGCATTTGCTTGATGAAAATCTAGCACTGAACCATTGCAAACAAATTCTTTATTCCAAGTTAAACAGTGTGCGGGATTTTTTAATTCCTACGTCGGAAAAATATTTGGTCTAAAAAATAATGGAATCAGCCTATTAGAATTTATAAGTTTAACTGTAAAATGTAAATTTCCCCATGGTTGCTAAACCCCGTCATATTCCCAGGAAAAATAGATGGACATTGACGTCTGTGTTTGTTACTACCCAGATACTTGGGTTTGAATGTTTGTCTTACAGCTAACTTAATGTGGTTAATGTGTTAGGAGACTTTATTACACATCTAAGTAATGTTTACTAAAATTATCTTCACTCCATTGCATAAAATTCTCTGTTTATTGCCTTCCATGATGTGAGTTGCCTCTGAGCGAGTGAGTTTGTCAAAACATTGCTGTTGCTTGCTGACAAGTCATTGCATTCCACTGTAATCTCTGTCCTGATTAAAGAGTCTGTATTTGCGGGTTACTGCAGCCTTACAAAACATCCAGCGCCTTCCTCTGTGTAGGAGTGTAGGGGCAAAGCTCTAGATAACAAGGCATCGCGTCAGATTTCACCTCAGCCTGTTCAGCTGTTAACTGGAGCAGTCACAGTTACTTCTGGATGAAGGAGAAGAACTGGTTGAATATGCGTTTTTACACTTACACACTGTGTATGTGTGTGTGCACATGAAGATGAATGTACAGCTCCTTCAGAGGTGTTTTTCCACTTTTTACCCTCACTCATTCCTTCAGTATTTCTCCTAATCCTCTGTTTCCTCTCCCCTCCTTTCTTTGCGTGTCCTTTTTTCTCCTGATCCACTCATCCTTCGCCCTCTGTCTCTCTCAGTACCTTCACTTGTCAGATGTGATTTCTTTCATCATCCTCCTAACCCATATTTCTATTTCTTCCCTTGTCCTATTGTCACTTCTCTCAATTAATTTCATTTTTCTTTCTCCTGCTATCCCCTCCATCTCTTTCCCCCCAATCATTGCTTTCTCTCCTTCCTCTTGTCATCAATGCTGTGTGTGTGTGTGTGTGTGTGTGTGTGTGTGTGTGTGTGTGTGTGTGTGTGTGTGTGTGTGTGTGTGTGTGTGTGTGTGTGTGTGTGTGTGTCCGGGCCTGTTTTAGCCAGGGGGTTGCCAGGTAATGTTCTGCCCCATAGCTCCCTCTGTCCGATCAATATCACAAAGTAGGAAATTGGATGAACGTTTGGGCTCAGCTCTTTTCTACGTGTGTGTTTAGCTTTTGTTCTTTGTGTGTGTATGCAAGTGTGAGTAGTGCAGCCTCACACATCTTACAGTAAGATCCACTAGGAGTATGTGCGCAGAACCATTTTGTTTACATACTAACACATGTGGTGCAGGATGGCAGACCCAGACGGGGAATCACTGCGACTGGAAGGGGAAATGAGTTACAATGTGTTATTGAGTTTCGATTGTAGTTGCTGGTAAGTCAGACTTTACTTATCCTGTATCTGCATCTACAATCTGTGCGTATAATGACACACACAGGAAATTACCACACAGCGCTGACACTGTGTTTGTCACAATAGTGTGAGCTGATAATGAGTGACATTGTGGGGCTGCTGACCCTGGACCTGCAACTTTGACCCACATCCTTCCCTTTACCCTCTAACGCAGACGAAAATACTCACAGCTAACTTAAACCCAAACCCAGCGTCGCTGATAATCCTCTTACAGTCTTGTGTTGACAAAACTTGACTTTGACTTGGGCACTGTGATATAAAAAAAATGTGTCCCAAGCCAGACAGAAATTCTGAATGTATTTGAATGCTGGCACTATCGACATTTTGGCAGTTCATGTGCTAATGTACTGAAGAAAAATTCAGTTTTCTGCTTTTATATTTTCTATACTAAAGTCTTTCTTTTTTTTTTGCTTCTCTTATTCATGCTTCATAGCTCACTCCCTTTGTCCTTGAGAATAATGGGAGTGGATGTGGTATTTTGTGTTATTTTCATGCATTCTGAGCTTGTAGAAAAGCAGCTATATAAAATCAATCCACAGTGACTGCTGTTATCTCTCCTCAGCTCTGGCTTTCTCTCAGCGTGGTAGCCGCAGTGCGCTCTGCTCTTGGGTGCCGAGGTGATGAATGTGTGTTAGCGTGTGCGGGCATATCTGCTGGCCGTAGGAGCCTCCATAGCGACGTAAAGGGCAGCACCCAGCGACTGCCTGTCTCCATGGTGAACTATGAAATCAGCCTCTGGGCTGCTGAACCCAGAGAATCGCTGGGGTCTGGGCTGATGCGGGATCAGCTGGAGTGTTGTCAGACAGGAGCACAGCTGTTAACTGCAGGAGCATTTATCGCACTCTTAGAGTTTCTGTGATTGCAGGTTCCCAAGTGTTTGTCTGGTCACTCTAGGGTTGTTGGAAGCTCTGAAGTCACCATAGATGTGTTGTGTGTTTGGGTTCTTATATGCGTGTGTGTGTGCAGTGCATGACGATAAAGGCACCGAAAGCTGAATTATCTGTCCTAATATGCACTGTAGTATGGATTGATGTTAGCCGTCAAGAAAGGAACATTATCAGAAGAAGTTATACTTTTCATCACGGCTAAAGAAGAGGATACAGAACAAAACATTTGTTTGTTGCAGGAAGTGCTTGTATTTACATTGACCCCAGGAAGTGCTAGTGTTTTGTTTGAACCTCAGAGGAAGAGGATGCTGCTGTCTGTTTTGGAGAGCTCACCTTTCCAAGCCATCATGTAAAAACTCTTTATCTGCTGACTTTTCTTCCACTCCCACTGCTTTGAGGCTCCCCTTCCATTCTTTACATTCTCCTGCAACCTCCATCTTCTCTGTGTTTTGTTGTTTCAAGCACATTTCCCATCCTTCTATGTATCCCCCCTTATCTTAATCCCTTTATTTTTTCTCGTTCTCTCTCTCATCGGTCTGACCCTGACTCCTATGTGTCCTCGCACTCCCCCCACTATCTTTTCTCATCTTTGGGTGCTTTTCCTGTTTGCCACTATCTCTCTCTCTCTCCCCTCTCCCCTCTCCCCACCACTGCTACACTACTCTCCCTCTCCCTATCTGTCCTCCCATCCCTGTTTTCCTAGTGTCTGGCTAGAAAAGCTTTTGTGGATAATTGATTGGTAGAAGGAGGAGATCGATGCCGTATGCCTTGACTGAGAGCTCTCTCATTTCCTCCCTGCCTCTCTCTATCTCTCCCTCTTTTTCTGCCACTCCCTATCCCCCTCACTCCCTCTGGATCGCTCTTTGTCTTGCTGAATCGCGAGCAAAGTGTGAACGAAGAGGGAATCAAGGGTAGGAGGTGAAATCTAATCTTTTTGTAAACTGGGAAAAAGTATTAATGAACCAAAATGAAGTGAGCTTTCTCTCCCACCACTTATCCATGTGCCTTTCCTTTCTGTCACTGTCCTGCTTTGACTCGGTTGCTTGTGTTTTTCGTGCCTGAGTACGTGGCTGCACTGCTAAAATACAAGACTGAAGGGGAAGTACTGCAAATTACTATCAAGGGGTGCACAGTTCTGTATCACCATAATTAAATTCATTGAATTTGTGAGGTATTTACTAAGACTACATATGTAAGTGACATGATATGTTAGTAAAAATATCAGACCGCTCCTTTCCTGCTCTTTTGCCTTGTACTGTTGTAGATGAATGGAGCACTCTCATTAAGTCACCTTATATGCATCTTTGAATTTGCTGCAGTATCCTTTATTGCTGTCACTAAAGTTAGATGGACCAAAGTTACCTATAAACTTCTCCCTCTGTGTGTGTTCAGTAAAACGCTGCCGCAGACTTTACACCTCCTTTATCCAGATGTCAAAATATCAAACACAGTCTCCTCTGCTCTGCTGCTGCCAGTGGGTGTATTTTGCGCCTCTAAAACAGAAATGCGTTAAATGCATGTTACAAGAGCTCAAACATGCAAATTTTAGTGGCGCTGCCTTTCCTCCGTTTTCTGGCACAAAACCTTCTTGTGACACTTCAGTAAATATGGATGCAGTTTGACTGTCTGAATGTCTAAAGAAAAGCTGCAAATCCTAAGTAAATAACCTCTTAAGATTGAAGTTGATACCAGATGGTCTCAGAACTGCCTTTTTAAAGTGTGTGGCATTAAGGTAGCCTCAGTTTGTCCCAGTGCACCAGTGGGCTCTTAGCAGGCCTGCAGGAGTGCTTTATAGGTTTAATAAATAGTGCTTATACTGTGTTTAGATGGAAGAGGACATGGGGAGAAGCCATTAGAGCAGCCTGCAGTAGCTCTTCTTTTTCAGCCCTTCAGAATGAACCTGTATACCTCATAATGTATCAAAGGGATTTATCTTAGAGGTGATTGATCAGCCACTATGAATACTTGATAGTTTTTTTTTTTGCAAATTAAACACAATAATAACTAATAACATGCTCATAACATTCCTCTTTATCTCTCTCTCTCTCTCTCCACCAGGCTTGAGCACAGAGGGCATCTACAGGGTCAGCGGGAACAAGGCAGAGATGGAGAGCATGCAGCGCCAATTTGACCAAGGTGTGTTACTCTCTCCTTACAGTGCTCACACATACATGTGCTCGTTCGTGCCTCAGCAGTACACTTACAGGCTGGGTATCAAGAAAAAGCAAGCGTGTGTATGTCTGCTTCTATCTATAACAAGCCTGAATCCCCTTAATTAACCAGGGAGCATTCACTCTAGCCAGGGAATTGGCCTTTGCTTCCTTTTAGACAATGGAGCTGCCTCCTCAATCGTCTACCTGCTCCCATGTGCGTGTGCATGTTCACACGTGTGCATGCTCACACATGCTCCCAATGTGCGTCTCCATGCGTGTGTCTGTCTGGTGCGGGCAGTTAATTACCTCCAGATTGGTTTGGTTAATGAAGCATGTCGCTGCCGAGATAGATAGCAGAGCAAGATGGCCTGTGTATGCGTGTGTGTACGTGTACGTCCGTAATCAGAGTTGAAGCCCCGGTTTGAATCATTCTGAGCCTCAGGCCATCGGGACAAGACAATTACAGGTGCAACTACAGCACAGGTGTCTCATTGCTGCACTGAAGACGGCACTTCATAAGTTCCCTTAAGATTCAAATAACTCATTGCAGCAGAAAGCAGCCGCAGAAGCACCGCTCTTTTGAAACGCTCTAAGTGGGAGCTCTCCTCTGACTGTTCAAGAACTCTCTAACCATATCTCTATTACTTTTTTCTTTCTGCACATACTACCTTTTGTTAAGTAAAAAGTTACCAGAAAATGGCTTTTTTAATTAAGCCTCTTCCTCACATACACACTCATAGCGGTGGTCTAGAGGTTTTACTGTTTTAGCCTCTGCTGTGTGTCTTTCTTCTTTTATTCAAGAACGTTTAACAACAGAAATGATCCAGTGGAATATCAGCAAAGATGCTTTTTTTTTTTTTATTTCTTAATTGTGATTAAGTGATTATGGCAGCCCTGTTTGTGCAGGCATGTGAAAGCAATGCCTACCACCATACCCAGGTTGAGGCAAACTGACACTTTGCTGCACAAAAATATAAAATAAAAGTCAAAGGCAGGAAGAGCGATTGAGTTTTGAGACATATTTTCAAGGTTTTGTTCACCTTTATATTGGTACAACTTTGATGGTATTGTGCCAGTCCTCTGCCCTGAAAAATTCCTGGGTGGACATTAAATGAAGAAAAGTTTGAGTACCAACGGTACAGCAAAAATTTCTAATGGTTGACAAATTTATATTGTCTCATGTTGTGTATCAATTCACAGCCCAGTCTGTGGGTGACTCAACATTTTCAAAGCAGGCTTCACAAGAGTGGTATTTTTTTACAGAGCTGTTATTTTGGAAAGTGTTTATAAGGTGTTTATTTTGGCTTCCTCTCTTATATACTGCATACATGTAAGATTGTGATGTGTGATTCAAATTTCCTTTTCCATTTTTTTTTTTTTTTTTTTTTTTTTTTTTTCCCAGACCACAACCTGGACCTGGTGGAGAAAGACTTCACCATGAACACAGTAGCAGGAGCCATGAAGGCCTTCTTCTCAGAGCTCCCGGAGCCTCTGGTGCCCTACAGCATGCAGGGAGAGCTGGTGGAGGCCTTCAGTAAGTCCTGGGGCTCTGGTGTGAGGGGACGAGGGTGCACAGGGATGTGGGCAGAGTTGTTCACTAAAACCTGAGGTGTATTGGATTTTGCCTGAAATCCTTTTCCCTTCATTGTAACTTTTCTTTAACCTAACAAGCAAAACTCTTGCAATCCTATTCCATCCATGGGGAGAATTGGATTTGCCACTTGGTGAGGAGTTGGAGAAGGGAGGAGAAAGGGAAGGAGGAGAGAATATTCAAGGCTTTAAGGGTTTAAGGACAAGCAGGAGGATGTAGGGATGATTGCACATGATGGAGGGATGCAGGAGCGCTATGGATAACAGCAGTCTGAATGAAGTCATGAGAAAACAGTCATATTTTAGATAAATGAGGCTGCTCCTGCGCTCTCCACCTCCTCTCTTTTTCTCTTTGTGTCCTGTAATCTGTCGGAATGGAGATTTAAGGCATAGCTTAGTCTTGCATCTTGCCAGAGAGATTTACCCCAGGGCTGCAAGGCTGTCACTCACCGAGCTCTGCGTGTGTGTGCAAATGTGTGTGTGTGTGTGTGTGTGTGTGTGTGTGTGTGTGTGTGTGTGTGTGTGTGTGTGTGTGTGTGTGTGTGTGTGTGTGTACGAGTTTGTGTTTTTAACGGCCCCGGCGAGACCCTTCAGCCGTGACAGAGACCTGATAAAGCTCCTGCAGTCTGCGCTGCAACAGAGGAAAAGAAGAGAGAGTGAAAAAGAAAAGTGAGGTGGAGTTAGAGACAAGACAGCTTTCATTTGGTAGGAAATAGCAAATTGGGCTTGGCATTTCAGAATTTTATTTATTTATTTAATTTTTTTTAAACTGTTACCAGCCCGGGAGGTGGAGAAAAGGAGGAGGTTTAGAAGAAGCTGGGTTGGTGGATTTTGGTGGCTGTTGTCATGGTGACATTACTTTAAATAAGCTGTAGGAAGTTACGTTTTGATTACTGATGATGGATGTACAGCGGGGGGGGGACTTGGGGCTGTGTGAAGTCATTCAGCCTCAAATCTGTTTTTGATCCACACTGACCTCATTGTGGGAAAACAAACTCAAATTCTCTGATTGTAAATCATGTTTGTGATGTGGAGGAGAACATCTGCTGTTCTCACTGCTGCTCTCTGCCTCGCTCACATACACACAGGATGGACTGTGTTAGCGGGTGACGTCAGCTCTTCTGACTCACTCCTTGCTGCCATCAGGCTTAACACACCCAGTGGATGTGTGTGTTTGTGTGTGAGTTGCTGTAATCTGTAGGACACTGTGATGGGCGGATGCTTGGTATGTTTCTCCTCTGGAATGTGTGTGGTCTTTGTTTGATTTTTTTTTTTTTCTGAGAACTGTAGTATGGAGTCCTTTTTGAATCGTGTGTGTGTGTGTCTTTCTGTTTTCATCACAGGGATGTGTGAAACTCGTTCTATTGTAGGATCAAATCACTGTGTCCTGCACAGATTTTTGTGAGAGCTGAATCCAATTGCTTTCACTATGCTCTTCCAACTATCCTCTCGTCCACTGTACTCACCCCCCTATCCCTTTTCTTTACTCTCCCCTCTCACTGCCCTGACATCTTTTCCTCAGATTCCCCTAATCTTTTCTTTCAGGCACTTTTCTTCCCTCATCTAACCTGTCCTCTCTCTCTCTCTCTCTCTCTCTCTCTGCCACCATTCAGAGATCAACGATAGGGAGCAGCGCTTCCAGACGATGAAGGACATTCTGCGCCGCTTCCCCAAGGAGAATTACGAGGTCTTCAAATATGTCATCAGCCACTTGAACAAGTGAGTGAGTGATGTGGTCAGAGACGGCCTCTGACAGCCGTGCTGACTACACCGCCGGTCAAGTGACCTAGCAGTGACATCACCGAAACCAGCATATTGACAGAATAGAGGTTGAACGCAGTGGTTATTTAATCTCTATTTGTATGTTGATGTTTATGTGTTATTAGCTATGTCATCTTACATATGACAAATTGACTCCTGTGCTTCAGAGATACAAGGTAAACTTTGTATTCTCAAGTATATTATAGATCAGTGGTTCACAACCTGAGGTTCAGGACCCCCAAGAGGACCTAAAATAAATCTGAGGGCTCACATGAAGATTAAAAAGAAAAGAGAAAAAAGAGCAAGAAAATCATGTCTTTTACACAGTTATTTTTTGCTTTTTTATTGTCTAATAAAATATATGTTTGCTTTGTGCTTATAAAAGTCCTTCACAGTCTAAGACGTATAACTCACTCACTCTTTGATTCAGCTGTTCACAACTTATGTCTACAATAACAACATACTGCATCATCCTAAAATGCCCCAAGCCAAAAAGATTGGGAACCAGTATAACATAAAATATAGTACAGTTTTTCAGGATGAAAGTGTGGACTGGGCACCGTATAAGCACTTGATATCTGAAGCAGTGGAATTTTTAGCCATGTTAGCACATTGCTCTGGCAAAGGAAGTGTTGGTCAACCGGTCCACTGTTTTGGTCCAGACTAAACTATTGTATGGATTGAAATGAAATTTTATAGAGACATTCATGGTCATCAGAGGATGAAGCCTGTTGCCTTTTTTGATCTCCTGACTTTCATTAAATGAATTGAATTAATTTAATACTTTGATTAATTTTACAGGTATTTAGTATTAAACCATTCTTCTATCGGACTCAGCTGTACTTTTTGTTTAGTTCTAATTAACAAATGTTAGCATGCTAACCAGCTAAACAAAGGGACTTGCTAAACATTTCCATAAACAATGTGAACTTGCTAGCATGCTGGCGTTAGCATTTAGCTTACAGCACCACTGTGCCTAAGTATAGACAAAAGACAAAATATTGGCGCTGCAGTAATCAATTAGTCAATTGCAAGGAAATTAATACACATTTTTTGATTTTTTTTTAAATTGATTAATATTTTTTAGGCAAAAATGCTAAGAATTTTCTGGTTTCATCTTCTCCAGTGTGAAGATTTTCTGCTCTCCTCTGCTTCATTGTGAACTAAATACCTTTGGACTGTTAGGTGTGCAAAACAAGATGATGATCAGCTAGGATGTGGGGAAAATTATCAGCAGATGAATCATTAATGAAAATTGGGGGCGTCGAGTAGCTCAGTTGGTTGAGCATCCGCCCCATGTGCAGAGGCTAAGGTCCTCGCTGCAGTTGGCCCCGGTTCAAGTTGGACAGCCCTTTGCTGCATGTCATTCCCCCTCTCTCTGCCTCCCCATTTCCTGTCTCTCTCTACTGTAATATCAATAAAGGCACAAAAAGCCCCCAAAAAATAAATAAATTAAAAAAAATAATGAAAATTTTTCATTGCAAACCTACAGTGCACAGTACCCACCTCGGTAGATTCTTCTGACAATTTTAGAAAAGAGACCCCAGCTGTTTTCATTGCCTGCTCTGTAATTTGATTTATGTGGAGATTTTAGAGGACACCATCAGATTTTCTCAGCAGCAGATCATTTGAAGCATCACAAGTTTCCTGTGGAAACTGAAGAAATTAATTGTGGTCACTTCATTTCATTATTTTGATTTCTCTGTGTTTTCCAGGGTGAGTCAGAACAACAAGGTAAACCTGATGACCAGTGAGAACCTGTCCATCTGTTTCTGGCCCACACTGATGAGACCAGACTTCACCACCATGGACGCTCTGACTGCCACCCGCACCTACCAGACAATCATCGAGAGCTTCATCCACCAGTGCGCGTACTTCTTCTACAATCAGCCTCTGGCAGACGGCCTCCCTGGCTCCCCCACCTCTACGCTCTCCTCTGGGGGAGGAACCTCCGCCTACTCCTGCATGGCTGGAGGCTACTCATCCTCACCGACTCCGTCCCCGACTCCCTACGTCCTCCCCGCCACCCCTCCTGTCATTCCACACTATGGGCCTCCTATCCACCACCACCACCATCACCACCACCACCACCACCAACACCACCAACACCATCAACACCAACATCAGTCCCCACCCCACTCCCCACCTCCTACCCCCCAGTCCCCAATCCCAGCCCTGCTGCCGCCCTCTCTGCATCCTCACCACCCCCCTACGGAACAACACACGCTGTGAACCAGGGATCAAGGGAAAGAGAAGAAGGAAAAAAACGAGGAAGATAACAAGATTGAGAAAGGTTTAAGGGTTCAGAAATAGAGATCTTGAAGTTTGGGAAGGGACTAAAGAAGATAAATTGAAATGAGAACAGGAGGTAGGAGGAGAAGATGGGAGAGAATGAGTGAGCCGCAGTATGTACAGGGAGAAAAACCTACATATTTGGGAGAAGAAGGGGGTGTTTGAGCCTCCGTTGCTTTTAGAATAATGGACACAGACACACACAAGACAGAAAAGGGGAACACTGATGAGCCTCTGAACTGACAGAATGATCTTTTTCCCTCCTCCCCACTTTATCCCTTTGTCTCTCAGTCTCACTTCATCTAGACCTGCCCTCCTTGCCTTATAGAGAACCTACACACAAACACACTAATGAAGAGTGAGATGTTGCCAGTAACTGTTAAAGGGACTCAGGGAGGGACTCTGAAGTCAAGTGCAGGGGGAATGTGAACTCTGATACGTTGGGATTGCTTCACACACACACACACACACACACACACACACACAAACAGCAACACACTTGACACAAACATCCAGTGGCCATTGTGCCTCCGACAACCATTCTCCTCAATCCCATAGCCTCTAACTGTGCTGGGAATTTTGTTGGCCGGCAAACTTTTTTTTTTTGCAAACGGACCTACCTGCTGTACCTACCTGGAGGCCGTGGCTGGGACAAAGTGGAGGCAGAGAGCGAGTCCTGAACACGTTTGTTTATTTCACCACTGTACGGAGAGGACTTAAATAAGAAACACGTGTTGCTACTCACCCAACAGGATGTTCTGTCCTCCGCAACTCACACATTCCTAACTGTCAACCACACACACACACACACACACAAGTGCGCACACACACACACACACACACACACACACACACACACACACACACACACAGACACTCAGACAAAATCAGTTTCAGTCGACACAGTATGCCAAGCACAGAAAACAAAAATCTCAACTGACTGGATCTTGCTGGGCAGCAAATTGGAGCAAAGGATTATGGGTGCCCTCAAACCCTTGGCTCCACCCATCTCTCTCGGTTTGAACTTTGACCTCATGCCCTGTCCTTGTAAACAAACAAAGCAAGCAGCTTAAAAAGTAGATTTGCTTTTTTTTTAATTGGTCTAAATCTCGATTCTACATTCACATTCCCATGGTGTTTTTCTGTTATGTTCTTCATTTGAGAAAACACACAGACCCGAGCCTATCTGTCAATGAATGGACTTGTGTGTAAGTGTCTGGCTGGCTGACTATCTGTCTGTCTGCACCTGTATCCATGCCTTTTTGTTTTACCTGAATTTACCTGTATAAGGCAGATAGTGGGAATAATTCCAGTGTTGGACCTTCACCTGTCATGTTACTTCACTCACGCTGTGGTGGTTTTAAAAGTGAGTCAGTGCTGCAGTTTTCATAGTAAGGACCTTGTTCAAAAAGCACTTTTCTGAGCACTTTGAAGGCACATTTTAAATTGGAGCTGCCATGACATGACAGCCACAGTTCACTTTATTGTCAGTCCACCCTACCCTCTTTCTCTCTCTCTCTCTCTCTCTCTCTCTCACTCTCTCTCTCTGGGAGCACACCACTGACATCTAGAGGAAGAAATTAATATTGCAGCCATAACCTCACTTCCACTACTGCATGGGCGTAGCACCATTTTCCTGCTGTGGTTTTTGTAGCATCAGATTCTCTTATAGGTCCAATTGTCGAGATTCATCTTCGTTGTATGTCTGATGAAATTAAATTTAGAGCTCATGAAGTGTAAGAGTGTAAATAAAAGAAAAAAAAACGCAGTTTTAAATTTGGTACACATCAGCTGAGATTACATAGATCCAGGCTCTGTTGCCACAAAGCATGTGGCCACATTGCAGTTGGTTAGACATGCAGTGAATGAAATTGCCTCTCTGTCTTTTGTTATTAGTTTCCACTTCCCTGTGTGCACCAAAACACCCAGCCATTTGTAAAGAAGTGCATACCACCTCCAAGATGAGGAAATGATGACTTACATGATTGTGGCACAATGTAGCATTACAGACCAGAAAGTAAGAGCTGGGAATTAGGCTCAAGCCTTGACAGGTGGGAGGCTTTGGCTTATGGTTGGAAATAATTGGCAACCACCACTCCAGGCCTCAGCATGCTGTCCTCTTAGGACACAGTGTTATGCCTCTGGAAAGGAGACTCAAACCTGCTCTCAGTGGACTCGAAATATAATTTGCAAGAGTGTAACCACTACACCAGATTCCCCCCTAGTCATTCCCTGTCCAAGAGAGACAGTTGGGTCTGGGAGAGACAGCAGACAGAACAGACAGTCCATTCATCCGTCTGCATGACTGGAATGGAGCATCACAGAATTCCTCGGCCCGGCCTGCTGTTACCATAGAAACCAGCGAGATGGGACTCGAGGAGAATTGCTGAGCCCTGATCGAAGCTTTTTAAAGTGTGTGTGTGTGCACGCATACGTGTCTCTGTGTTTGTGTGAGCTCGAGAAAGAGTGTGCGCTTGCGAACTTACGTGTGTTAACGCTAAGCAGATGCTCGCCAAGGTCACTTATTCTGTTTGACACTAAATTGCATCTCTGCATGTCTCCCTAGATTGCCCTCTCTGCCCAAAAGGAAAGAAAAAACCCTTTTAACAAATCACTGAACTCTTAAAGGAGCTTTTATCAGTCTACACTACCTATTTACCTTATGTGCGGGTGTATTTGTGTGTTTGTGTGTGTGCTATAGAGTTATTAAGAGTGAATGTTTGGGTGGGTTCGAGCTAACATGCTAGCAAGCGGTGCTTGGCAGACGGCCAGACACCAGCGTGATCCAAACAAACGTGAAGGAGAGGAATGCAGTTCTCCTTGCGGTCATTACCCCTCTGTGTAACCCTGTTAGCTCGTCCAGATTACACACACTGATCCTCAGAGAAAGTGTGAGAGAGATGAGATGGGGGAGAGTGAGAGGGAGGGAAGACAGACAGACAGCAAATGGGTGAATGGGATCATTATTTGGGAGACGGAGGGAGGAAGGAGGGGTACCACTGGTACTTGTGTGTGTGAACGTCGGCCAGTGGCGTTCCCTGTGTATATCAATGTGTTAATACTGAACTGACTGTGAGGCAGCCAAAGACTGTGGAAAAAAGGGTCGAGGTAAAGATGGGAAGCAAAGTGACAGTTTAGAAGAACAATTGAATTAAAAATGTGACTTTGGTTCAGCGGTAATATGTGGCTGCATTGCTTTTCTTTTTTTTTTTTCTTTTTTTTTTTGCAACAATGGTGACAGATGTCTGTTAAGTTAAAATGAGAAACAAGCAAAACTATATTCAAATGGTTGTTTATTGGTATGTTAGGGGTCTAACACTTTGCCCTTTAGTCAGTGGTGATAGAAAAAAAAAGTTTCTTTTTATGTTTTATTTTAATAATTAAAAAATACAAAGCATTTTTTTTTTTTTTTTTTTAACAATTTCTTTGTGAACGACTGAGAGACCAGCCCAGTATAGTGCATGATTTCTTCCCGATCAAGGAAGAGGGCTCCACCACTCTCATTATTTAAAGAGATGATAAAAAAAAAAAATATTAAGAAATGATGGGGCGGGGGGGAGAAAATATTAAAAAAAATAATAAATGAAGTACTGTAAACTGAAAAGATAACATCAAACAAAAAAACTGTCATTATTTGCTGAGTATGGTAATTTGTCTAAATGGGAATGGTGTATACAGCAAGGCCTTATGTGATCTGTATCATAGTTAATAAATCAAATCTTGTAAAACTCCTGCTTTTCTTGTCTCCTTGTTGCATGTGATTAGCTGCTGACATGTGGAACAGATATGGAAAAAGTCTGAGGAGAAAAGTGAATGTACCAGGACACAGTTTGCAGTGACTGGAAATAATTATTTGTCATTCGTTCCAGTAACTTCAGACTGTGTTAAGTATTTACAAAGTCAAGAAATAAGTTATTTAATAATAGTTAGATGTCGACATGCATCTCGTCCATCCACCATTGCATGTGTGTACTTATTACCAGTTTTACCAAAGTGAGAGTTTTTCCTTCATTTGAAATTCTTACAACACTTATTTTTAAGTCTAACATAAATATGTTTACTCTCATTACTATCCTGTTAATCATCTTGCAACCCCTCAGATTTATATTGTGACGCCTTATGGGGTCAAGCCACGAAGTCCAAGGAACTCTCTGCAGACCTCTGAAATCAAAATTGTGGAGAGGCATAGATCAGAGAGTAGGGGTATAAAAACATTTCTAAAGCTTTGAGTGTTTCAAGGACTCCAGTGGGCTCAATAATTGGGAAATGGAAGAAGTTTGGAACCACCGACTATCCTAGAGTTGGCCGCCTGGCCTTAGTCAGGGAGGTGCCCAAGAACCCAACAGTCACTAACAGAGCTTTAGAAGTCCTCTGCGGAGACGGGAGAACCTGCCAGAAGGACGACTATCACAGCAGCACTCCATCAATCAGGCCTTTATGGTGGAGTGGCTAGATGGAAGCCACTTTGAGTAAAAGGCATATGACAGGATGTTTGAAGTTTGCCAAACAGCATTCAAAAGACTCAGAGAGCATGAGGAAAGAGATTCTCTGGTCTGATGAGACAAAAATGTAATATATGTAAAATGTAGGGAGTCCATGACGAAAACCTGCTCCAGAGTGCACGCCACCTGAGACCGGAGTAATGGTTCACATCTCTGCATGCAAATGACCTGAAGCATACAGCCAAGACATTGTTGGAGTGGCGTTGGGACAAGACTCCCACTGTCCTTCAGTGGCCCAGCCAAAAGAACAGACTTAAACCTCATACAACATCTGTGGAGAGACCTCAGGCTGGCAGTCCACACATGCATCCAATTTGATAAAAGTTTGAGAGGATCTGCCACAAAGAAGGGAATAATGTGACAAAATCCAGGTGTTTCTAAACACACAAGAAGACTTGACGTTATAATTGCTGCCAAAGTAAGACCTGAATACTTTTGTAAATGAGAGATTTCGGTTTTTCATTTTAAATACCTGGTTTCACTTTGTAATTATGGGTTATTGAGTGTAGAATGATGGGCACACATGACAATTAAATCCACGATAAAATCGTTGTCTTGTTCAAGGACACTTCCACACGTGGAAGACCTTACAATTAATGGCCAATCTGAGCTACAACCAACTCAGAAACTGTTGTCGGCTGCAGGAACAAAAATACACAGCAACCCTGATACACTTTTACAAAGACAGGCCCTACCGACACACAAAAACACACTTATATTGGATACAAGAAAACAAAGTAAAGAGCAATTTCCAAAATCTATTGTCAGCTGCAGTACAGTTTGTGTAACACTGTTGTTAGTAGAATATATTTCATTTTAATATAGATAGAGGCATTTACAGTCATGAGAAGGCGTGTTCATTAATTTGTTCCTCACTGCGCTCTAAAACGTTTCACAAACAAATGCGATAATCTTTGTGCCCCCGGACTGTTGCTCTGTTGTCTCTTCACACTGGTGAGGGACACTGAAGCCACATGGGGGGACCAGACGAGGTCACAGCGGCCCACGAGACCCTCGTGGGCTCAGCCTGTGCCATTTCAGGGTGATGTAAGGACTGCGGTCCCTGTGAGGGCGACGTGAAGGCCTCACTGCCATTTCATGGTGCCCTCATCTGACCTTTTCATTGAGTCAAACCAAAGGAAATCCATGTCCATGACCTTTGTGGTGCATCTCTCCATTCTGGCACAGGAAAAAAAAAAAAAAAAAAAGAGCAGCTGATTGGGAATGAAAAGGGCAGGCCTGTGTGCACACAGGACACACGACTCTTGAACTCTAACCTTTAAGAAGTGTCATGAGGGAGAGAGTGGTGTGGGGTTTGATTGGAAGTCATTGGAAGTCAAATATGGGGATAGTTAACATTGCTTGACTGGCCGACGTAGGGATGAAACCCATCAGGAATGGCAGGATTAGTCATAAGTATGAAATGAATTTGCACAGTTTGCAAAGTGAAACAACTTAATACAGCTATTAGAGCTCCACTGCCCACATTAATCCATTTGACTAAGTCACAATTCTATTCCCTTTTTTTATTTAATCAAATGTTTCTCCACAGGCACTTTGGCTGCTTTTCCTTGTGCATACACGGAAGCGCCACTAGGGGGCTGACTTGTCCCACGTTACCCATCAACCATTGCTGTTTCTGTATCTGGGTAAAGGAAGCAAACGCAGAGAATGGGCCTAATTGATTGGGTCAAGATTTGGATGTCAGCAGTGAGACGACGCTTTAATCCCGCGCTCACAGAGAGATGAATGCATCTGAGGACTTTTCTCATTGATGTCGAGCTCCACTTCCCCTCTCACAGTTTGAAGTTGGAGGAGGAAATAGGTTTGACTAAACTCCAGAGATTGTGTTGGGGCGGAGGAGGTGGGGGTGCTCGGCAAAGTAAGCCGCCGAATAAAGACAAAGAACTTAATTTGAAGTCATTGTTGCTCAGTATTAGAGGCGTGACGTGCTTCTTTAGTGGAAGCATGACAAGAAAAGGAAAGTTGCGAGGTAGACGGAGAAGAAGGGGGTGGTGGGGGGGTGGATATATGGAGAAAAGGAGACTGGCCTTATGATGAGTCGAGGCACGTATCTCCGCTCAACCGTGTCTTTCTGGGCTTCGAGCTCGCAGCTGCGGCGGCGGGTATTGAATTCAGATGCGCCCTGTCTCTCCGCTCCGGCCGCTACAGGTGGAAATGCTCTTATCAATACGGACTGTCCGAGTCTGACTGCGGGCTGATCCGTCTCATTGATGATTTTAGGTGCCCCTGCCCTCCCTCTCCTCCCGAAGGAGCCCATTGATTAATGTCTGGGTCACAGTGGTATTTCCATATTGATACCTCGATTGATGACGGCGCTCCAGGAACAAGCCATATTGACCAGCCGGAAAGTGATAGGTTTTTTACACGGTTTGGCGGATGTATTTATGCATAATGGACATAATGAGGGTTAGATACATGTAGCAGAAGCACAGGAGATCTTGGTATGCATGATGAGCAAATATAATTTACGAGTAAATTCAGAAATGGGGAGAAAATCACATCAATATTCCTACAATAACAACAACCTGTTACTCTTACTGCCGCCATTACTAATTTAGATAATAGTGCTAATTATAACTAGATGGTGTGACTGCTGCACAGACATATTACCATTCCTTATTATAAAACAAGATAAAATAAGCTTAAGCTTCATTTATCATCAGAAGGAAAATTAAGTATAACAGCAGCGCAAAAAGACCAGTGAGGTAGGTCTAATATAGATGAGTAGAAAAAACAACATACAACTAAGTCAAAGTGGGAAAGCTATATATGTAGTGCGCATAAATGTGATAAACTGTATGTGAACTTTTCTTTTAGGTGTCTGGTTTCCAGCCCCTGATGCCTCACAAGATAAATCTAAGAAGATGTGAACTGATCGACAAGGTAGGAAAACAAAAGACACAGCAGCACTATTTTTTTTTATTTTTTTTTACCAATATTCCTCAAATGTTTGCTTTTTATTTTATAGTCCTAACACTAATTAATGGAATTAGTATGAAAGGAGAACTTAACTGTAGCTGAACTGTTCATGTTGTAGCTCATAGATGTGTCTGTAACATGTGAAGAGTGGTACTGTGGGTTAAAGGTGTTTAATGGGTTTCCTTATGCACTTAACTTTTTGTAACAATACCCTTAAAACATCACAGCAAAAATTACAAAAATCATCATTAGAAAGTGCAAACATCAGGTCATGTTGCATGTCATTTGTCAGCTGCAGATAAAGACTGTATAAAACAGAACTGGCAATCAGTGCATTGATACATTTAAGTTTTCAAGGCAGCTAACAGATCTTCACATAAGCCAAATCATCTGTGCCCAACTGCAAAATCAGTGGGCCAGTCTTGAAAATCCTCATATGCCAAACACAGAAAAAATGGCATCCATAGGGACAAAAAACTGTCATACGGATGCAGTATGATGGAGGTACAGTCGTGTGCAGGGGTTTAAGCACTTGCTGCTAATAGACATGCAACTTAATGTGACCTTTGTAGCGGTGTTTGCACTGGTGATTTAGTTATTATGAAGGTTTTCCTGAGGTGTTTACATGGTTTTGTCAGCCCCTTATACTTCTATCTGATCATATTTCTGTGATATTTCTGCAGTATCTCTCTAAAAGTGGCCAGGTTTTTTTTTTTTCAATGGGTCAAGTGCACACACTGCATAATGCAGAACAACTCCACAGAGAGCTGAGAGTTGTGAACCCAATTTTGCAGACACCCTAATTTAAAGGACAGGGAGACAACAACATGATTCTGTGGGACTTGTTCTGCTTGTTGTGGAGATTACTTTGGAGGCAGAGGGCATTGTGTGGAGATAATAGTCAGTCCGAAAAAAATCAAGCTTTGAGCAGAACTGATCCCACTTTACGCTTTTAGGGTCAGTGGTCGAAATAGGCGCTCGGCCTCCAGGTCCCCGTGACACGGATCAGGGGCCCCAACGTATATCTGCTGATTACATCTCCTGAAGTGGAAAAAATGCAAATAATAAATGTATGAGCAACGTGCTTGTTTTTTTGCTTGATTAATTATGCCGTTTAATTCCAGATCCACCACGCCGCTCCACCGTATAATTTCCCAGTGGTCTTGGCTGTTTCTTCTCTCACATGCGCTCTCTCCTTTTTTTTCCTCATTGCAAAATGAATCATGGATCCAACCGTCTGTACCCGGGGGAGAGCGGCGAGCTGGCGAATGGGCTGACCAATCATGAGCATCAGAGGCAGACACACAGACGGAGGGAGCCTTTTGTTGTGCGCTGCACTCATCAAGTTAGAAGACAACTACCGATTTGGCCCGAAGAAAATTAAAAGATGGAGTGTAAGGAGACAAAATAACCAATCCCATCCATGTTTGTAAATCTGTTTTCTCTCTCTTTTTACATTAAATCTCCCCTTCTCCCCCTGTTGCTCTGCAGCTTATCCAATCTGACTGGCCAGTGTGTGTTTATCTGAGTGGGTGGCAGGATTTCAGTGCCATTCATAACGTCAACTGGGACCCCGGCCGTTCTTCTATTCCCAGCCTGGCCAACCCTCTCTCAGCCTCCTGACAGTTCCAGGTTAGCCCTCTCTCCTCTCTCTCCTGGCCCTCCTCTTCTCACCCCTCCAGCTCTCCTCTCCAGCTCTCCCAGGGGCCCCACTGAGAATACTGCTCAGATCCAGGCCTCTGAGCCCCAAAGCCGGCCCTAATCCTCCTCATCGATCGCCCTGAGAATTTTCTCCCCAGCACAGCAGGCCCCGCTCCTCTGCGCTCACACTCCTCGACCCTGAACAGCCAGCACTTCTCACTTAGAGAGACATTAAAAAAAAAAAACAGGGCCAGGCGCTTTACCTGTGTCTTCTCAACAGATGGGTCCTGTCCATGCGATGTGTGTTATTAGGTGGTTATAGTGGGCTGCACGTCGCTCCTGAGAGTGCTGGTGTTGTTGCCTCTCCAAATTCAGATTGACTTGGCTGTGATCGGCTCAGTGAACATCTCTCAATGTTTCAAACTGAGTCGTCTATAAAGTCTTCGCTAACACAAGTTGCAGTCAGAACTGGTCTAGATCTCTGTGCCATTTTATTCCTCTACTACTACAATGATTCCCAACCAGGAGTACTACCCCATGAGCTGCTTCTGCAGTTGCCAGGGGGCACTTAGAAAGATTGCAGTATGGTTCAATTATTTGAAAAACTAGAAATTACATCTGAACACCATGTGCTGTGATTAAGAGTGTGTGAAAACTACTGCAGTTAGCAAGCGAACAGAGAAGTCTAAACAGTTAAAACAGCTAAACATAATGGAGAAATGGTTGAAACTTCTTCACCTTTCATTCCGGATGGTAATAGAATGCAAAGTAAACATTGAAAATTTGATTGAATGAAAAAAAATATTGTTACATTATCCAATTTTATATAATCGACAGTGTTAAACAATCAGGGCCAATCAAAATGAACATATTTAGAAAATAACTGGTAGTGTCAGTGCGAGGGTACTTGAGCTGATCTGAGAGGTCTGTGGGGACACATCAGACAAAAAAATATTAAGCACCGCAGCTCTTCTGTGCAGAACACTGGATAATTTTGAAGTACACCGTTCATTGTTGGAAAAAAACTTCTCTTTGATCAGTCTAAAAACACAGATCTCTTGGCATTTCAGGATAGGCCATATTTCAATCCATCATGGTGATGAAGATGGAGTAATGGAAAGTGTTGTATGCTATACAACTCTGCTGGAAGATGAGAAAGCATCATTACTAGAGTCCTCTTGGGAAAGCTCCCAACCAACAGTCTATCCCGCGTAACATACTTGTTCATAATTTATTTACACTGCGAGCTTCCCCTTGACTCTGCTGTGTGTGTTTTACTGCAAGCGTGGAGGTATTCGAGAGGTATTTTCCTCCATCTCTGTCTGTTTGTGAACCAGACCTGCAAGGCCATGCATCCAATACAATCGTAGATGATTAAACCTCAATCTTGATTAAAACATTTGCTATGTGGTTGCCATGCTAAATTCAGGCCAATCATGAATGAGAGTGGGGAAATCTGGAACATTTGGCCCCCGTCAAAATGCTGGTCTGTGGACCAGTTAGTACGTCTCTGTCTATACTGGCATTTAAGAGCCAGTACAGATGGTAATGTATCAATACTCTGTTTAAACAGGGCTCGGAGCCACATTTCTAAATCAGCCCCAGAGATATTTTTGGCAATATCGGTTGTCAGTCCTTCTTGGGTAAATTTACAAATTCGGTTGACTTGTGGTTCAGTGCATCACTGCAATATACAGTACCCCCCTTTTATCTACATTTGGATTTATTTGCTATAGGGATATATTAAATACTTATGTACCTTATACTCTCTCTGCCCATCTTCTTCAGTCTCTCTATGTTTCTTGTTCATTAGCTTTTTTTGTACCTGAGCTGACCGCATACCCTTAGCCTTCACACACACACACTACTTTTGCAGCTTTTCTCTCCATGTCCTCGCTCCCAGCCCTCTATACTTCAGTGCGTCGCTCTTTCCTCTCGTACCGCTCTTTCCCTGCCCTTTCCCTCGTGCCTGCTTCCTTCCTTCCCTCACTCTCTCTTCCCATTTTACCCTTGCTCTCCCTGCTCTCTTCTTGTCTGCTCCCTTCCCTCCCTCCCTCCTTCCCTTCCGCCTCCCTCCTCTCCCTCTTTCTCTTTATTAATTTATTGGGTTGTTATGCTCCTTGCCTGGCTCTGCTAATGAAGGCAGGATGCAGATGAGGGCGAAGGTCGTCTCTGTAGCGATCGACCCCACCGCCCCGCAGCATGGCACTCTGGCTGGCACAGGTCAGTGGCAGCTGTCAATCAAAACACACAAAACACACATATGCACGTGCACATTCACGTGCACGCATGGACTCACACACACTGACGCTAAAATAAATTCATACATGAAGATAACAGCTATGCTGTGCGACAATTAACCATTTATAATTAGCAACAAATTCAGATGCCTTGGAGCAGATCATTGTATGGCCTCTTACAGAAATGGTCCCCAACCTTTATCCATTAAAATGAAACAGTGTGCACTTCGGACCCCTCATCATAAGATGTACATTGCTGTGAGGTTGTGAGCAGCTTAACCAGAGTGATTCTCCGTCTCAGATTTTTAGATTTTGATCATTTTTAGAGGCCTGAGGATGTAAACAAAACTACAAAGATAAGAGAAAAGTCTAAAAGAAAATTAACCGAATTTTGAGAATGAGATTATTAGGTACGCCTTGTTACCTACTCAGTCTACCCTCTTTGGACGGTGAGACGATGTGCTATAAAACACATCACACAATACAAATATCACTCAGTACAATTCAGTTGCTTCCAAAATGGTCATAAAGTTGAATTAACACATCTCAAACCTTATACCCATGAAAGTAGAATTAATTGCAAGGCTGTCGTATTAGACTGTATTAGTTTTAACTAATAAATTGGCAACTGCAAGTATTATGTAATTAGCCCTACTGAAGGATCTCAACAACTATTGGATGGATTGCTTTGTACAAACACTCACTGTGCCCAGAGGTTGAATATTGGAGACTCTGGTGAACCCCTGACTCTCCCTCTTGCACCATCATCAGGTCAACATTTCAATTTGTCCCATAATTTGTTTTATAACTAAGCAACCGCAAAACTGCCATTCCCATCAGCCTCAGCTGTACTCACTGTTTGGTTCGAACTCGCAAATGTCAACATGCTAACACGCTAAAGTAAGATGGTACACCTGATAAAAACATTACAGCTGCTACATGAGTAATAGCATGGCTTGTTTCTACCTTCTGTCTTGTTAATCATATTGTGACCCCAAAGATTGGAACCACTGTCTTACAGAGCATTAAATGTGCCCACAATGCATCACCCCAACACGTATATACACAAATATACTCTCAGACAGTTTTTCATTTAACACATTAGCACGTACATTTGCGTGTTCACGGGTTGAAGTGTTAGTGTCTAACCCCTGCCCCTGTCGTTCATTGGCCTCGACATGGTGAAGACCTTTGAATCCCTGCATCCCGGATCTCAACACTTGTAGCTTTTACAACCTCTGCTCTTCATCACAGCATGTCAAAAGATTGTGTGTGTGTGTGTGTGTGTGTGTGTGTGTGTGTGTGTGTGTGTGTGTGTGTGTGTGTGTGTGTGTGTGTGTGTGTACGTGTACGTGTGTTTGTGTGTGTGTGTGCGTGTGTGTGTTTGTAGATGCAGTCTTCGTTCAGACATCTTGTATGCATGTTGATTTTGCTCATGGTTATTGCTGTCGGTTTATTTGTGTGCTCAGCCATGTTCTTGAGTGTGTTCACCTGCATCTGGGCATCAGTATCCCCCCACACACACACACACACACACACACAGCCACACACACACACACACACACACACACACACGCACACACACACACACACACACACACACATATCTCTATTAGCAGTATAGTAGTGTTAACAGTGTTATGCCTTGCGTGAACCTCCCCACCTTTCCCTCATATCTATGCAAAGCTGGGGTCCTGTCAATCAGTCACCTTGGTGACATAGAGCCCCACCTCCCCAATTAGAGCTGACAGGGCAGGATTAGGAGGGGGGCGGGCCCCCGCCGACCTGCCTACGTGTCAATCACGCGCCGGGCATCCACACGCCTGTTTACTGTCAGATCCCATCTCCGTCTGTCAGACTGCACGGCAACCGTCGCCCAGGGAGGAGAGGAGGAGGGTTGGGGGAGGCGGAGAGAGGGGAGGAGGAGATCTGATCGGAATTAACTATGCTTCTCCCCACAGACCGGCCGTGCTTTTAATTCATGAAAGGGATGAGAGGAAAGTGGGAAGAGAGAGGGAGTGATAGAGGGAGGAGAGCATTTAAAACCCAGAGCAGGGCCTTCTTTAGAAGTTTTCAGAGTGATGTTTCTTCTCTCCCTGACAATCACTTTTCTTCTCTCGCTAACTCTCCCTCCTGTCTTTCTCTCTCGCTTAAACTTCTTTCGAAGGTGTGCTTCACGCCGCCTTAGAGCTGCTACGATTTATCAGCAGCCTCCTACTCTCTCTGAAGTTGTTATTTGACCCTGGTTTTTTAAAGTCGCACAAATATGTATTCGTATTTTTTTGAGTTAGAGAGTTAAGGTCAATTTATTTAGTTCTGCACATGCTCATGCAAATTTGTGTCTCTGTTTCAGTTCGTGTCTGGCGATGTGGGTCCTGCCTACACACCTACAGTATGTGAATACATAATGCGGTTCTGCTCCTCAAACTGTGTGTGCTTTAAAGCAGCGTAATGTGTGCAGAGTTCACATAATGCTAATGTGTGTGTGTTTGCCTGTGTATCCCTGGCTCTTTGGTCCCCGGTGTGTGTGCATTTCTTCTTTTTGAGGGTCTCTGGTGGTGGCCTTACTTTGACCTTGGTGCCCCCACTCTAATCCTTTAGCAAATGAGGGCTGTGTGGGGCTGAAGGGGGTATTTGGGGGTCTCTGCAAAGCCACAGTTTTAGGATTAGAGGACCAGAGGGAAGGTCTTGGGGTTATGAGGGATGAAGAAGAGGGAAACAATAGATTGTACTGGAGAAAAAAGGAAGGGTATTGTCAGGTCTGTGTTGGCCACTGGTGGTCGGTCATATGGGATGTCTTATCACCACTACCAAAGAGGTTATGTTTTTAGTCTCCTCATCTGTTTTTGTTTGGTTTTTTAGGCAGAAAGATCAAAATATACCTTACAGATTTCACTAACACTGGTGCAAAGTTATACTGTTGTCCAAAAAAGTATTTTTTGGTGCAGGTATGTCCACTGTGTGACCATTTATAATTCAAGTTTTTCATTGTTGGCTATGTCATTTTCAAACTGAACAGAACATAATCTTCACCAAGTTTGGCACATAATATATTTGGATCATGCTTAAAAAGTTATTAATTGGTTTATTTTTGATATGTCATATATATTACAATGCCAAATTATTACCAGGTTTTTTGTAGATGAACTTCCCTAAGTTTTGACTGCATCGTTCATTTGCAACCACATTCGGATAAAATATGAACATCTCAACTCTAAGCAATCCTGCTCAATCTGATGGCATACCATCTGAACGTGGCGCTAAAATAAAAATTACTGTTAACTGGCAATAACTCACTGGTCATGAGTCTGATTAGTGTAATTCATCCTTATGCAAAGCCCAATTACAGCACAGAATTTAGGCAATCCCCAGAAATCCTCACGATTTAAACTACTGATTCATTTTTTTAGCCACTTGGGAGCAAACAAGTTGCGATTACAGTAATGCCATATTGTCACTTTTTAATTTGATATGCTGAGCTTGTTAACAAACAGTTGCTTATTTAGACACTCGGCAGTTCCAGAGTATTATTATTAATTTGGACTCGTGTTTCCTGAATGTACGTCCAATATTGACTTCGTTTTAGCCCCATTTGCTAACTACAAACTCCTGATGTAAACATAGTGACGACCGTCTCTGAGCAGGCCTCTCCCTGCAGGTGTCATCAGGGAGATTCTCTCACCAGGTCTGGCTCCACTATATAAACTTGTGGCTGTCAGCCAGTCTCTCTCTCTTTCTCTCTCTCTCCCTTTGCTTCCACCATTTTGACTTTGTTGTATTTATTTAGCTGCAAAATGCTCCACTATGTTCAGAGGCTTGTAGCCAACCATGAGAGCGGCAAGAGTGACCGGGGGGGGGGGGGGCACTCATCACTATGAATGACTTGTTATTCTATATGTCTGATACATTACGTTATTATACAAATATCAATTATAGCCACTTTAAACAAAATATATCTGATTTTTTTTGTTTAGATGTGCTTTAAAAAATCTTAACATTGTTTGTTATTGAAATAAAATACCTTATGCCTTGACAGTGGTATGAAGTCACTGATTTTGTAGTTATCTCTATTTCCTGCTCCCACACTGTCTCTTAAATATATCTTTTACACTGCATCTGTACGGTTGTCAAGGTGAATTAATAAATGTCAGTTTATTTTGAATAAACTGCTTGTCAGCTATCGTGCAGTATGCCACTGTACCATGTCATTTCTGCTGATAGCTGTATGTTCATAGTATTTGTTGGTACTAGGCATATGTGGGTTGAACACGTCTGTGTGTGTGTGTGTGTGTGTGTGTGTGTGTTTGCATTAGAGATGCGCTCCAGGGTTGTGTCTAAGACGCAGCTCAGGTGTCTGTTGGTGTCTGTTGAACGACCTCGCTGCAGGGAACAGGCTATCAGGCTGAGAGGGAGGCTATCATGTTAATTACTTTACACACACCCCGCCAACCAAGCGTGCAACACAACTGCTGAGCTCTCACACACACACACACAAACACACACACGCACACCAACACACATACATGCACCTGGGCACATACACTGTTAAGCACATGCACATGTACACACAAAATCAGCCGTCTTTTCTTTCATTTAGTCGTTTTTCTGTCTTCCCACTCTCGCTGTTTGAAGGCCTTGGACATCAATTCCCTTTTGCTTTCAAGAAAGATTGTTTTATATTCTAATCAATTCAACTCCGTCCTGTGAAATTAATTGACATTCATTCAATGATTTTAAATTCCTCCGAGGCTGTTCTTTTGTTTCAGCCTGTCAGTGAGCTGGAAGTGAGATCGGGCTAAATGTTTTGTCATCTCACACTCCAGGGTAAGCCTGCTCCAAAGCGTGAGCCTGAGGTCAGCTTAACCTCCTCACAGTCTCATCTCTCGGCGTCTTTACCGCTTGAGAAAGTGGGATGGGTGGGGTTTGGGGAGGGGGGGGGGGGGGTATATACAGATTCATGATCAGGAATTTGGGTGAAGCTCATTCTTCTGTGGCAGCCTTCATATGTCTCTTCAGGAGGACTTTTTTTCAGAGTCATGTCAGGGGTTTGAAAGGCAGAGTCCGGCGTTCTCAGGCTAGGGAAACAGAGGAGTGGTATTGGCTGGGGCAGGTTGATGCCTTTAGTTAAATGATGCTGGCACGCAGAGGGATTGCTTTGGGAAGTTGTCATCCATCATGATTTTAGAATGACTCAAAGCAGCACTCTGCTTTTGGGGTTATGGTCTGGGATCAATGATTGATGTGAAGTGAATGTGTGTGTGTGTGTGTGGGAGGAGTGGAAAAGAGATTGTGTGTATTTGTGTGCTAAAAATAAGCAACGATAGGCCTGTAGTTATACTGTTCCTCTTTTGTTAAGGAAGCTAATGGGATCTCCGCTGGTTAAACTTACTCTGAATCAGACAATAATGATCAGTGCAGTCCTACCATGTGGCAAAATGTCCATACCTATTTATCTCTGAAGCAGCTCCGACTCCTTGCATGTCTTTTCCTCGTTTTGTACGTGAGTGCCTGTTCATGCGCCTGGATACACCCCTGAGTGTACCGTATTGTATTTCTTTAAGCTGAGGCATTTTGTCCGTCTTTGCCTTTCTCCTTCTTCCTTTTTCCAGGTCCAAGTCTCACCTAAGTTAATTCTTCAATTAGTGTGATCCAGATATTCAGGAGAGATCATGGAGAGGGCCCCGCCAATCGATGTCCAATTAGCAAGGCTCCGTAGCCCGGAGAACAGGGGGACGACCGCTGTGGTCATTTTTAGAGAACAGGAGGTTGGGGTGGGGTCTGGAGTTGAAGGTAGAGGTTTTAGGGGGGAGGGGGGCATGAAAGAGATGAAACGAGGGTGAGAAGAAAGCATTCGAGGTCTGTAAGTGGGTGGAGGTGAGGAGGGAGCAATCGGGGTCTGAGGAGGTGGGGTGTAGATGTTAGATGCTCAATCAAGCTGTGTGAGGACAGTGTAATTAATCCATTGAAGATGTCTGATTGCAGATGACTTTGGGAATACCAGAGTGGTGGCTGGGCCTGAGGGAAGGGGGAGGGCAGGAACAAGATGGATGCAGGGATGCGGGGAGAGGAAAAGCAGAAGGGCAAACAGAGGCAGAGAGGGAGATTAATTGAGACAAGGGAAATACAGTACCTTTTAAATGAGAAGGATGAGTTTTGGTGACAAAGCAGGAAAAGGAAAGAAACAGGGGAAAAAAAGAAGGAATTGATCGTGTCAGGGTTAGGTGGAACCATCACTCACAGCATTGTTGGGCGAAAGACCTCCGCCAGATGTCACATATATGTAAAGAAAGAATCACGAGGCTGCTAACTCATCCCTGGGTATCTCACTGCTAAAACGCTCTCCTATGAGACAAATGAGTGTCTATCCTGTTCTAATGCTAATATGCTTTTAAGGCACTATTAGCTTCCAGAGCTTTGCTTTTATTTAATGGACTATTAATTTGTTTGAATGCATTTTGTCTCGGTGGCTACAGTACAAAGTTGGCTTGGCTTTAGCTCAGCTCCTGAGCGATTTACTAACCCACAGCTATTTGGAGGCTAAGCCTTTATAATCCAATTAAATTTGATAAAGCAGAGTAATCATCAGAGTATTAGGGCGAGTACTCATCATACTGATATGGTGATTTTGTTTCTGTCGCGATTGAATGTTTTCATTAAGGGTTTTTTTTTTTTTTTTTTTTGCATTCATGTCTAAATGTGTTTTAAGCTGTATTCACTTTGTTGCAGTTAGCAACAAAGCAAAACAAATGTTCACGGCTTTCAGGAGGAGAATGACAGTAAACCGCTGGGTTTTCACAACTCTCGCACATGCCGGTAGAAAATGCTGACAAAAGTTGAGTTCTCAAAGTGTTTGACTTCTTTCATGGCAGAGAAGACAGACTGGATCTTGACAAGTTGAAAAGCATTTTTCCTCTCTTGACAATTCAAGTCAAATGGGTGCAGACGCCTGTACAAACAGCTCAGTCTGTAAGTAGTAGGACAGTGACATATTTTTGTTGTTTTGGCTCTGTGCTGTTTTTGTTTTTGTTTATATTTCATTCTCATATTGTGTTTTAGTCTTTTTTTTTTCTTCTTTTTCCTGTTCAGTGCTGTTTTAAACTCACTTAATACTTCATTTTCCTTTTTTAAAAGAAATCTTTTTACTATCTGATCAAAGCTTTTTTGATTTTAAGTGTTCAAGTGCGCTGTGTAACAGCTGCACCCCTTCTTGTACATACTGTAGTTGCTTAGTGGGGGGACAGAAGTACAAGTTAAAGATCCCCTCCAGACATGTTTTAAGACGAATAGATGTAGTTTTTCAACCAAAAAAGTTCAGTTAAAAACTTAAAAATGACATCTTCTTTCTCCAGAATTTGTGAATATTCTATTCTCATTGTTTGTGCACTGGAGGGTTCAAGTTTCCACATTACATTTGTGTAAGTTGCCCATTGGACCACTTCCAAACTAGTTGTGATGCCACAAAATTATCTTGTACAGCACACGCCTTAAGCACAGAAAACAAACAAACAAAAAAAAAATCTCTGCAAATATATCATTCTGCACCATGAAGGTTAAATATTCAAGTGAAGTAACCAAAACACATTTGTGAGTGGTGGGAGACTTTAAGATAAATGTGAATAAAATCATCATATTTAAGAATTCTGTATTGGACCATAGGCCATTTTCAGGCTTTTACTGCATCCACCTTCACTTTGTTTGTTTCAGTTGCTTTCTGATTTCAGTCTGAGGCCTGTACTACGAAGCAGGATTTGGGGTTAGCAAGGTAACTTCAGGTTTAACCCTGGACTTTCAGGGTTAGGCCGCTAGTTAACTTCTTACTGGGGTACATTGCCATGGTAACTTATGCTGCAAGCCTAACCTCCCCTGGAGTAGTTTATATTTGTTATAACGTATCAACTCGTATAAAAGCGCAACCTACTCGCCAATCCCTTCTCTTGGAAAACAGCATCACCATTCGCAGAGGATCCCGGGAAGCTCGGTGCCCAGATTGTGAGAGGGTCTCGAAGAAGGGCAAGAGTGTTCAGAGACCGGTGAACCCCTTTGGCTTTCCCTGACTATTTTTTTATACGAGCGACCTTCGTTATTGCAGAGGGCCAGCTCCTCAGCAGGAGTATGCTCCTATGTTGGAGGACCTCCTCCCGTCTCCTTCATTTCGTTTTTTCCCTGTTGGCTGCAAGCAATGTCAAAGACATTTTAATGTGCTTTTGTGCACTGATATCATCCTGCAACAGAGACTGATTGAAGCCCTAAAGCCTTGTAATTGTTTTACTAGTTAAGTCTATTTATCGCTTTTAATTATGGTTTTATATGTATTTCTTATTTTCTCCCAAGTCAATTTGACACTGCCGGGGTGACAGCTGAAAGAATGAGGCTAAAGTTGTCAGGCACAGTCAGATCTATGTGCCCTAATGATGGGGCAGTGATATTATGAATCTATTAACGTCATACAGTCTGTGATTTTTTTGGTCAGCTGTCCTTCCTGCATTTTGAATTATGCTTAAGCTCTTCAGATTTGTCTAATATTGCAGTTTGCTCTTTTTTTTTTGTAAAACGTGCTGCTCTGTTGCCAGTAGATTTGTCCTTGTGTGCAATTGGTCATATGCTGCAGACACCGCCCATTTTATGTGAACGCCCTCGGGGAAAACCTGGGTTGAGTTACGGAGGTGATAATCACTGTTGTTTGACTTAGTGAAGTCAGATAATGAACACATAATATCCTGGGGATGTTGAACTTGCTTCATAGTGCGGGCCTCTGGTCTTCAGCAACACATGAGCAGTTGGATTGAAGTCAGGTGACTCACTGGGCCAGACACAGTCTGTTTGCCTTAAACTATGCATTGTCTTTATGTTTGTAGTCTTGTTGCTGCAGTGTTATCCCGTGGATGAAAATGGTTACGATTGCTAGACTGTTAGCTGAAAGCTAAAAACTGAAGGTCAGCAGTTGAACCTCATTTCAGATCCAATTTTGAGAACAGAACCAAAACAATGTAATCACTGTCCTGCTTCTTATGGACTGCACAGTACATTTATCCACACGCTGTCATCGTCCAATAAAGATAAGGTAGTGAGTGAACATCTTTTTCCTTCAGATTGTTGTACAGAAGATGAAATTTAAAGTTTTGGTTTGGCCGTGCTCCTCTGTTTTTCTTGTATTCATTTACAGCAGGAATTATATTTAATAATGAATGCAAAAATACAACCTTTAATACATTCAATGAATAATTGAAAACGAACATGATACTATTTAATGGATTGCTTTTGATGTATCTGCATGCGTGGAGTGGTCAAGACGTGTGTTTATTAAAATCGCCATGGCAACGAAAGGGGGAGGTCGCCTTTGCACTTGACTGACATCCTGCAGCACTCACCTACATGACTGTATTTACACTTGTGTGACTCGACGACGTTGTCATACAATTTAATTTTAAATTCAAATTCACATTTTGTCTTTATGGCATTTAGCATTTTAATGGAATGATCTAATGAGGTGATCATAACAGCGTCTGTAGGAGTGCGTCTTTGATATCAGCAAGCCATGCACAAAATGCTTATTTGTGCATGTGTAAATATGTATTATTTATTCACTGGGTCTGCCTTTTTTAATAGATACATCTGATATGTTACTTATTATGGAAACCTTACAAGTTTGAAGTGCCAACATCATGATACAGTACGTAGCTTCATGACTCACTCAACCTGTTATTTTGTCTCGGTAGTGAATAGCATCATTTCAAGGTGAGACAGTTGGGGGCACATGAGGTCATGAATTAAAAAGAAAAGGTGAAGAGAAAAGGGGTCAAGTAGAAATTAGTAGAGAGAAAGATAAACAGTAAGATGACAGTCTGAGATAGAGTGATAGGGAGATACAAGAAGACTGCAGAGAAAATTGTCCAGAGTGGAGAAAAACAGTGACAGGCAGTGGCAGAGTGGAGGGAGAAATGTAACAGACAGTAGAGCGAGAGAGAGAGACAGGCAGAGACAGACAGAGCGAGAGATAGACAGTGACAGAGGGAGAGATAGACGGGCTGTGTGAGGATGCAGAGAGTGTCCCCCTCTCTCGGCTGCTGCCAGAGGCAAACAGACAGCCTCTCTGCTGGTGGAATGCTAATGCAACAAGCTGCTCCTCTCTTGTCTTCCCTCCCTTCTTTACCTTTCTTCTTCTTTAACTCTCCTCTGTGCAGAAAGTTTAGAGACTGTAGACACAAGCATAGACTTTGATAATGGGGACCCCAATGCTTTTATGTTATTTGCACTTTGCAGGTCTGTCTGCGCATGTTGGTTCTGCAAATCAGGTGCTGCAAGTGTCCTCAATGCAAGATAATGATTTTAATGGGAAGTTAGTTGTGTGAATGTCTGTGTATCCCCCCCATCCCCCCACCCCTCTCTCCACCAAGTCTCATACTGACATCATGTTTGTCTGCAGCTCAGTAGCCATGGCTACCATGGTGTCAGTGGGGGGTCGCCATGTCAGGGGCCAATCACAGGTCAGTCAGTCGACCTTTCGCTGTCTGTGTCACAGTCGGCTGACCTCTGACCCCCAGCTCTGTGCCACAGCCCGACTGAGAGACACAAAGCAGTTGTTCACAGACGATAAATGTCTCCAGGCTTTATCATCCAGGCAGGTTGTTCCTCCATCATTTAAGACATTCACATCACACGGAGAAATGCCCCCAAGTAAAGACAACGGTTATTTTTCCTCTTGAACTCTGGCACATTTTCCTACTGTGGCGACAGTCATCAGTTCTCAACTTCAGGCAGGACATAACCTTGAGTGGAGCAAGTCGGCTGAGCCTGCCCCCCACCCTCCACCCTTCACCCCCCCCTTCACCCCCCCCCCCCCCCCATGTCTGTCTGTCTGCACGGAGATGGCAGCTTCTGAGAAATGGTGGCACACTCTGAAGTGTGATCCATTTAGATAGCAGCGAGGTGCTCTCCCTGCGCACACGCGCACAAGCATGAGCACTTCCTCTTAAGACACACCATGCAACAAACAAACACAGGCGTGAGCACTTGTGCACTTGCAAACACACACACACACACACACAAACCAGTGCGCACACGGGTACGAAGAAACAGAAACGGATCTCTCTTCTTTCTACGCAAACACACACACACACACACACACACGCGCACACACACACGCGCACACAAACACACACACACACACACACTGCAGTCTCTTGGCATGCACTTGCTTGGTTGACAAGTCATCTCAGATAAGCTTGAGTGACAGGTTGGGAGTGTTGACTACTAGTGTGTGTAGAACACTTTGCTAGATATCGCCACCTTATGATTATTGTGTAGTATTTATTTAATCAGATTTGTATTATTTACCTCTAAAATAACAGGAATGTATTTATAACAGATATGGGGCAGATCCATTTTGCTTTTCCTATAGAGTTCTTCTTGTATCAGGTCCTTTTTTTTTTTTTTGGGGACGCTGCGTCCCTGTTTCATTTTGGTTGTTAATTTCCCTGCCACCTTTTTCTATCTCTGTTCAAACATATTGCACTGCCTCTGTCATCTAGAGAGAATCTTGTCAGTTTTTTGGCAGTAGATGTTTGTTCAAGCTATATTTTGAGGATTCAGGGCTTGTATACCCGCTCGCTTACACCCCCCCCGCCCCACACTCCCTCTATCCCCAGGCCTCCCCATGCTCCATTCCTCTATTTTCTTATCTACTTTCTTCTCCTACTTGCTCCTCTATGTCATTGCCAAATCTCTCCTGTCTGCTCTTCTCTGTCTTCTCCTCTCCCTCCCTCCAACCTCTTTCTGTTTCTTTTACACACCCTCTTCTCTCTCTATCAGTCTCTCTATTCTGTGACTGCTCTGGCTGGTCCCCCTGTGGCACACCGTGTCGTGTCCCTAATTTATTTATAATTAGTGCTCTTTGTCGGGATGCGCTGGGAATGTTAAAAGTACACGCCACCTCGCTCTGGGTACAAATGGGCTGGTGTTCCTCCATCCTTTCTGCCCGCCCTGACTGCCCAACCGACACGGCCACTGGGATGGACAGATCCTACATCCCAAACCCAGACACAGACTCTTAAAATTATAACAACTCCATTGAGAGGGAAGGCTGTACACTGCAAAAAAAAATCCATCTTATTAAGTTATTTCTGTCTATAAAGTCCTAAACACCTATATGTGTCAGAACAAGTCATGAACTATAATTCTCTAGAAGCGAGCGTTTGTTTTCTGCTCCAAAAAAAGGAAAAATGCAGCTTGATTGTAGAAACTACTTGAAACAGAGTAAAAAAAAATCCTACTTCACGTATAGATTCAGTCACTTGTTTTAAGAAAATAAAACTTTGAGACAAAATTGACTTAAGAAGGAGGGTTTACACCCTGACTGACACCTGCTGAGATACAGATAAACATTGTCAGTGCGCTCACCTGTGCAACGCCTGAATGCAAAACAGAATAACAAGATGGGACAACATGTAATCTGAAAGTGTAATTTATTAAACATCCTGTTGAATTTTAATAGCCATCACTTGTAAAGTTGAGCTGTTTTGGGGTTCGAGCTGCAGGAAAAAAAAAAAAGCCTTTTTTTATCACACTACATTAATGTCAACGCCGTCGTCACACATAACGTACATGACCAGGAATGACGGCGCTGACAGGACTCGCTCTGTATGTGCGTGTGCGTGTGCGTGTGTGTGTGTGATCAGCCAGGAAGAGCTTTTGTCCTTGGGCTGAGAGGGCACCTGGCTCCTCTTCCCGTCCTTGTGATCTCTCTGTTCCCTCTCTCTCGTGCCGCTCTATCCCTCCTCTATCTGTCTCTTCCTCTCTTCTCTCGGCTCGGATCCCTTCATCCCCCCATCTCGCACTCTCCCTCTCCTCTGCCCAAGGCAATGCCGTCCTGCAGGCTTTGATCAGGGGGCGAGGGAGGGGAGAGGAAGTGGGTCAGAAAGTTGTGCTGGAGACTGCAGGAGAACAAGGCTGGAATATCGAGTAGGTGAGGCTGGGAGAGGGAGAGAGGGAGAGATGGGGTAATCTAGTGAGAAAGTGATAGAGTGAGAGAGGGTGAGATAGTGGGGTTGGGGGGAGTGGGAGGGAGGGAGTGGGTAAGGAGGAAGAGAGGGGGAGTGAAATGAGGCAACCGTGAGAGGTAGAAGGAGGGAGGGAGTGGGGGGGCTGGTGGGGGGGGGGGCTGCCTGAACTAAACAAGTAGAAGGAGATAAAAAGAAAATGAAGAGAGCAACAGGAGGAGATAGAGGAGAAGGACGTGGGAAAGGAGAGGTGTCTTCATTTACTGAGAGGAAAAAAAAGACAACGCATTTGTCTTGAACGTGATGCTCAGCATTTAAACAGCAGGTTGGAGGATAAGGCCCTGTTTTAACTAATCTACACAGTGCAGGACAGATAGTTCAGCTCAGAGTGTGTGTGTGCGGGTTTGCACAGGCCTTTCTGTGTATGTGAGTGAGTGTGTGTGTGTGTGTGTGTGTGTGTGTGTTTAGCCTGGTAGTATAGCGCTTTTCTGTGGCTCTTTGTGTGTGTGTGTGTGTGTTTTTTTTTAAAGATCATTAAAATGCATGGTTTATTAATATTCAGATCAAACCATTAATATTCGCCAAGTGTTTCTGCTCTCCTTGTGTCGTCAGCTCACCTGGGACTGGGGAGGGCAGAGGGGGAAGAATGGAGGAGCGAAGAGGGGTGGGGTGGGGGTTTGGGAGGAGGGGGGCAAAAGGAGGAGTTTAAGGGGTAAATGAAGGAGGAGAAAGACAAGATGATAGTAGATGGGGGACAAAGTGGGAGACATGGAGATGCTTTACAGGGACTTCTGGAGATGAGAGGAGCAGTGGTACAGTGGAGGTGGTGGAGGTCCTACGAGGGGGTCGGGTATATTGTGATGGACAATCTGGCTATGCAGGGATGCGGGGCAGGGAAGGGTGGAGGGGTGGAAGGTCGGGGTGTTTGGGGGTTCCACCACTGGGACTGTGAGGTGAGAGGGGTGAGGGATTTTAGGGGGGAAGCAGGGAAGCAAAGGGGGGTTTGGTTCTGGAGTAATTGGGCCAATGGGAGGATAACCATAAACACACATTCACACATGCACACAGACACGCACACACACACGCGCACGCGCGTGCACACACAGACTTTTAACTACAAAAACACACAATCATTTCTTCTTTTAGATGCACACAATTAGATGCACACAATGCCTCAAAACATGCATAAACAAAACGTTCCAAAACATTCACATACACACATACATTTGAATACAAATTTTATGTAGGTGAATAATACATGCGCACACTCACACACACACACACACACACACACACACACACACACTGCACAGACCACGGACTGATGCAAGAAAATTAATGTACACACGCTGAAAAACTGAATGCACAGACCTAATGATTTCAATTGTTTGTTAGTCAGTCAATTTCTCTTTTAACAAATAGAAAAATATGATGATTAAAATGTCAAAAAATAATGAAAAATAATAAATAAATAAATAAATAAAAAAAAAACCCAAATTCACAGACTCCAAGGTGACATTTTCGGATGGCTTGCTTTGTCTCAGCAACAGCCCCAAACCAACGTATATTCACTTTACAAAGATGTAAAAGAGAGTAAAGCAGCAAATCCTTATATTTGAGGTGCTAGAACCAGTGACTTAACTAATTATGAAAGATGTTGTCAGTTCATTCCCTTTCTATCAACAACAAATCAATTATTAACTAGCTGTTTCAGCTCTACTCACATTTATATGAAGACATGCACTTCATTGCCTCTTGTATGCATACATGTACCCCCCCAAACACACACACACACACACACACATAAATACACACACACAGCCAGCACTCCAGTCAGTTACAGATACACTCAGGCATGCACAAAAGCAGACAGAAAATTAAAGTGGTAATTACTTTTAAGCCCAGAAAGGTGAGGGATTGTATGGCAGGGAGCAATGGGTCACTGTTGAATAGAGAATAGCAGAGCAGGCAGACAGTGTGAAAGGCAGATATGCATCTCAATGAAATATGGAGGAGCATACTCAACAAAAGGCGAAATAGCTCCTTAATGGCCACATGCCCTCAAAGAATTATTGTCTGATAGATTTGGAATATTATCTACTCTATGGCAGTTATCTTTAAACAGCCCCTTCGTACTTATCATCCATGTGAGCCGCTGTAGGGGAAGGTGAAGAAAACGTTGCAGTCTGCTATGCTAAATATGAACAGTCTTAAATATTACACTGGCAGCTACTGAGTCGGGATAAGTATTTTATCTCTTGACAGAAAAGGATGTCAGAACAAAGCAAATTATTGTCAGTGTTGCACATACGGCTGCATCATGTCAACACCATCAATATTTTTATTTAAAAACAAACATTGTTTTAGGCAGATTTGTCTTTCTCTCATAAAGGGTTCTACACTTCCCATAATGCTTTTTGGTATAATAAGCACTAAATTTGCCTCTGAAAATATTCCAATTACTCACTAACTATCAAGAATAAATAATCTCTATTTAATCTCTATTCAGCAGATGACTGTTTTGAGAGAGTTTTTTTCTTTGGGTGCTCTACACATTACAGATACTGTATGTTGAAATCAAATTTCAACATGTATACGTCGGATGTAGTCAGGTTTATTTTTGGAAGAATTTCAGCAGAGCAACTTCATTTTCATTCACTGCACACTCGCAGTGTGTTTTAGCTGTAAAGAATCAGCCAGTTTTCACCGTGTTTACTTCCTACGGAAACAGAAAGTCTGCGGCGGTTCAGAAGACCCACTACAAATCTGTTTTAACATGAAGCTGCCGCACGTTGTCCCCCTGTTGTTTAGTGACCTCAGCTTTTTGTGTTTGAGTAAGTAGTAGTCACCTGCAATCCCTGAATGTTGAAAAAAATGTTACATTCTTTTGTCGACTTACTAGCTTTTTTCAAAACTTTCAACCACATCTCATAGTCTTCATCAGCAGATGGAGTTAAGAGCGAGTTTCCAAGGTCAGGAATAAACATTTACGCTCAATTTCCATTCATTCTTTTAATCTCAGTGTCATTCTTTGCCTCCTGTGCTTCAGAGGAGGAATCGAAGATAGTATAAGTACATAGTGTTCTTATTTACACGTTAGATGTATTTGTTCCCTTTTACTCTTATTTTCTACTCGTACTACACATGTGCGAGAGTAATATTGTGGTTTATACTCTGCTTCACTTATTTGACAGCTAGAGTTACTAGTTGCTTTACAGCAAAAGGCAACACCATTTAAAATACTTGATCAGCTTATAAGACATGATATTTGATCTAGATTGAAGTACTCAGTAGTATTTAATGGAGATAAAACTGTCTCGTCCTTGACCTGTTACATTAAAATGGTGCCTCATCAATAATAAATCGGTAATTAGTTTGATTAAAAAACCTAGAACGATCTTTCTTTCAATACATATGTTTAAAATTTTTCTGAACCATTCCTCGTAATTGAGGATGTTTTCATAAGCTAATGCCGCTTTCAAGATGCTAAGGTTTTAGATATTTCTTCTGTCACTGGACTGAAAAGGCAGTTTTCTGTCACCACATTGAACTGACCACAGCCGATAGCATGTGAAGACAGGCGGAGAAACAAGGTCAGACATGGGTGTGACTGTCTCGCTGACTGCAATAGTCGTCACATGCTATTCCACATGCATGTGCAGACGCACACGCAGAGACGCACGCGCGCACTGACTAAGGCTTTTCACTCTCATTCACACACTCGCTTCCGTTACATTTCATTTTCATCAGGACGGGTTAATTCTCCGGCCTCGGGTTGTGGTTTTTTTTACTTCCAGGAGCACCCTGATTTGTGAAGGGAACACCTGTAATACTGCTCCGCGAGGCAAGCCTCCGGTACTAAAATAAGCCTATGAGGGCTCAAACACATGCTCTCACACACACACACACACACACACACACACACACACACACAGAGTCAGATACACACACACACACACACACACACACACACACACACACACACACACACACACACACAGAGTCAGATATTCCCTGCAAGTCTCCTTCAAGGACGCCTGGGGAAGACTTGGAGGACAAAATCACACACTCCCTCTCCCAGTGTCTCAGACGCGCTGCACTTCTAATGCAGACAGAAAGCCTCCTCCAAAGAACCAACTCTCTCTCTCTCTCCCACGCAAACACACACTTACACTTACACACACTTAAACACACAAATACCATGAAAGGCCCTTCCACCTTCCCATCCATTTGAGCAAAGCAGGACATTTTCTGTTTCTCTTATTGTGACTCTCTCCTGCTCTCAGCTGTTTCAAGCTGTTGAGAGCGTATGTGTTGGTGTGCGCGCGTGTGTGTGTGTATGTGTGTGTGTGTGTGTGTGTGTGAGAAGTGGAGGGGGCTCACTGGGACTCTTTGACGACCTCATTCACTCCCTTCTCTCCCCCCACCTCGACCGCGCCATAGCCGACATGCCCAACAATGAGACGGGAGGGTGGGAGTCGGACAAAAAACACTGAATGCGTCTTCATTTGCCTGAACTTTTCACACGTCTTTTTCCTTTTGTTGTCGGCTGCCTGTTCACTACAGTGCTGCGAGCCGCTCGGCCAGTTTCCGCTGGCAAGACAGCCAACCAAAGCAGCACTTTTCCTCCCACCCCTCCCCTTCTCTGTCACCTCCCTCCCCTCTTTTCCACAATGTTAAGCCCATTTTTAGCTTGACATAATCTGAAATGGTACTTAAGTGAATTTATGTCTACCTCAGTGCATTAACTTCTGCTGTTTCCTCCTTTATGTTGCTGTTTTTTTTTTTTTCTTTTCTTTTTTTTTGTAGCGGGTGCAGCGATGGAGGCAGCGTGAGGGAGGGAGAGATTTGAAACTCAGACCACGGAGTAGACAGCCTATCAGTATTCAGTAGAGAAAGTGAGTGATGGAGGGAGAGAGAGAGAGGCGGAGAGAGAGAGAGAAAAAGGAGGAGGGAGTGATGTATCAATATTCTGAGTAGTGTTTGAGGGCAAGGGGAACGAACAGAGGAGAGGGGGGAGGAGGGGGGAAGGAGGGGGGGGGGATTGGTGGGAGAGAGAGTACTTCAGTGAGTCTCTGAGTGTGATTATTTGTTCACGTATTCGCCTGCGTGTGTGGATGCGTGTGCGTGTGGATCTGTGATCGTATATGTTGTTTGCCTATGTGTATGTGGGTCTCAGCACATGTTGACTATAGGTTGAACATACAGTGTGACTAAGTACAAATACTGTACTCTAGTACAGTATTTGGGTACTTGAGCGTTTCCTTTTTATGCTACTTTAGAGACCATATCGGAGTGGGAAGGCAGAACACCGTTAAGTATGTTAGACCATTAATTTCATACTGGCCTCCATCACTAAGAGAGATCCACATTTCTTTTAATTCTCAAGTAAACGTAGTGCCCAGAAAAGTTTGCCTCCTGCCAGAGACCCAGCTCACTATCGGATGTTTACCACAAAACTTTATCCAAACTTTTGCCTCGTATGATTAAGGAAGACCAGTCAGGCTTTATTAAAAGCTCGGCTTGTGCATTCATTATAGAAGATCACTAAATGTTTCAGATGCAAAAAGCCAGAAGTGGATGGTTTTGTGGAAAAAGCCTTCAGCCACGTCAAATGACCATATCTGAGCCTCATTTCCCAAAAGCATCTTAAGACCTTAGCCAACAGACTCACACTGGGACTTAGATCATCTTAGCCTTAAGGCGCTTTCGGGAAAGGGGACCCTGTTTTTGTTTTTACCTCGGAGCAATTTGGTTTAAAACTGTAAGTTTATTAAATGGTTGAAGGTCCTTCATAGTCATCTGTTGGCAGCGGACATCACAAGCAGTGGTGTGTGCAGAAACTTTGAGGTGCTGAGGTTTCGTCAGAGGAGGGCAGCGGCTCTCTGCTGCCCTTCACTTTGCCAATCGACTGGCATGATGCTGTTTTATATTATTACTCCTCTACATTTCAGAGAGAAACTCCTTTAGTTTTTACTCTGCTACATTATTTGACACATAGTGTTACTTTGCACATTGACAAACAGTGTATAAAATATGATGTAATACTTCATTCAAAAACAATATATGAAGTAGTCACCCAAAACATAATATTAAAGCATCAGTAATAGTAATCCAGTAATATGACATTTCCTGTATAATGACTTCTTTTGCTTTAAACTTTGCTTTTATGACTTCTGTCCTTTTACTTATGTAAGATTTTGTTTGTGGGAGTGTTTTTACATTGTTTTCTCAAGTAAAGGGGCCGTCTTCAGCGTAGTCATGTGGATAGCTTGCAGGCTGAGTGTGTGTGACACACTTCGCCGCAGCTGTTGTGAGTAAAACAACAGGTAGTCGTATTGCTCACTTCCACACAGTCACGTTACAGTGGCTCATCTTCCATTTATGGACATTTGTTTAAATGCCTAGAACAACCTATGTTTATGTGTACCTGACAAGCACCTCTTGTGGCATTTCGAGTTCGATCTTTTTTTTTTTTGCCTCAGATGCAGAGGCAGACGTAGCGTGACATTGGTATATGTTATGGATGGACGGATCAAAAAATTTGTATGACTGCTGGTCACATCCTGTTTCCTACTGCCAGTCAACGCTGTTTTCTTTTAAACCACGGCCAGAATCTTTCTCTAAAGTTGTAGCTGTTGTGCCTAAACCTTGTCAGTAGTGGTGGCAGGTTGGTGTTGGTTTATTAGGATGGGAGCTCTATAAATTCTGTAAGTTTTTAACGATAAATAAATTGATCTCTGAACCTTGAAGAGATTAGAAAATGGTCTTATAAATGATGTTTTATATTGATCAACAAAGGCAGAAAATGCGGATTCTGTATTAGTGGATTTGGAAGATTTCATTTCATTTAGTTTGGAGAAATGTGTTACCACCATGATGAAACATATGTTTGAGGTAAAACATGTTTTGTGGTTGAGGGTAAGTCTCCAGGAATATGCAATGTCGTGCTAAGTGACAGAAACAAGTTTGTGTGTGTGTGTCTGTACGGGACGGGAGTCACAGTTTACAATACGTTTGGATGTGATGGAATCTCCCACTTGTTTCAGTCATCCTCTCTCCCTCTCTCCCTCTCTCCCTCTCTCTCTCTCTCTCTTTTACTCTGGCTGCTAATCAGCATTTGAAAGGCAGCTTTGACAGTGAGAAAGAAAGTGAGGAGGAGGGAGGGGGGCACAGAGAGGTGGGGGCAAACGAAAGCATGAGACACAGCGAGTTAGGGAGGGAGAGCCAGAGAGAGACTGAGGCGAGGGGCTGTACAAGCATGCCTTTTATATTTACTAGTGACTGAGAGAGAGAGAGAGAGGGAGCAGCTGAAGGCAGAGACAACTGGTGTGCACGGCTTTCCCAAGAGGAAATGAAAAGAAAGAAGCTCAGCGAGGAGAGTGAATGAGTGAGCGGGAGAGAGGAAGGGTGGGAGGGAGCATGCCGGCTGGAGAGAGAGAGAGAGAGAGAGAAGGAGAGGGAGAGAGAGAGCGAGAGGGAGAGAGAGTGAGAAAGAGATTCTCACACTGGCTGTGTCCTAATCCGAGTCCATCTCCAAGAAGCAGCGGAGCAGAGTGTTAGTGAAGTGAGTCTGAGAGCCAAGGAGAGCTACATCAGCTAGCGCCACTCATACACACACACACACACACACACAGACACACACACACAGACACACACACACACACACACACACACACACACACGCGCACACTCTCTCTCTCTCTCTTTCAAGCTCGCTCTTTCACACACACTCTTGCAACGGGAGTCCACGATGTGTCCGGCAGCGCGGCCACGGCTTTTGTGAAAGTGAGGGGATTGACGCTGCCCCTGTCCCAGCCCCCTTGGCTCACACACACGGTGTTTGTTTGCTGTGTTTAAGCTGGAGGTGCTGGTGGAGTAGGAGGTGGTGGTGGTGGTGTTGGTGGTGGTGGTGGTGGTGGGGGGCACCGCCAGGGCAGAGCAGGGGCACCGGAGAGGAGAAGAAGAAGAAGAGGAAGAAGAAGAAGAAGAAGAGGAGGAGGAGGAAGAGGAGGAGGAAGAGAGAGACAAAGTGGATCAGTTCAACAGCAGCAGACTGAACGCTGGAAATGCCCGTCAGGTGAGTAGATAACGGATCTAACAACTTATGGTCAGCACACACACACACACACACACACACACACACACACACACGCATGCATGAGTGTAAACACACTTTCCCACTCGCTTGCTAGATTTTCTCACACACACCTCAAGTTGTCACCTTTTGTCAGATTTTTGCTGTCAGATTAAAACAGATGAATTTTGATCTGTTAATCTCCTGCTACATTTATCTTTGTACACATCATGATAAAGATTAAAAGATAAAGATCTAAAAGTTTTATTCTATTTTTTGTTAAATCTAATCCTAAAGTACTTTTTTTCTTTCCCTGAGATAAAATAGCGGCGGTGAACTTTTTACTGTCTCATTTAGGACAGAACAGAAATGTTCCATATTTAGTACATTTATCTTACTAAATTACTACATTAGCAGTGAGACTAAAGTCAAAGTCATTTTCTCCTCACGTAATAATTGATAAAATGGAACAACAGAATGAAGAGTTTAATTTTAAAATTGACCTCTACTTCCCGGGTTCTCTTTTACTGTGTGACAGTATGTTGGATCACAGAAAATACACAGATAAATGTGCATATTTTTGCATAAAAGTGTAGATTTAAAATTTATTATAAATGAATATTGATGTGTTTCGTTTGATTAGATAATTTGACTAAATGTTTGCTCTCCCTTGAAGGCACCATTATTGCTTTTCACACAAAGTTCGTTGTGCATTTCATCAATTTAGTTTGACTGACTGCAAATATTCCAATCTTTGCTTTTTCAGATAAGCTAAATAATTATGTACATTTGTGTTCTGTGCTGAGTGACCTCACTAATAATGGCCCAACACTTTCTGATGAATTGTAAACTGTGTGCGTGTGCGTGTGCGTGTGTGTGTGTGTGTGTGTGTGTGTGTGCACGCGTGTGCTGGAGTTTGAGATACAGAAGCAGAGAGTGAGCGGCTGCGTGTCCTTCTCCACCTGCAGAGGCAGAATTGGTCACAGTTTACTGGCTTGGTAACATTCGCTGCCTTCAGGGTGCTTGCAGCAGGTGGTCCAAATTGGCAGAATGACTGTGACAAACGCACAGTGTTCGCTCCTGCTGTAAAGTAAATAACAACATCAAACCATCACATAGTGATTTCAGGTTTTCAGTTTTTTTTTCTTCTTCTTTTTTCATAATTTTTCAAGCATTGTGTTTGGAGGTCTTGTTACTTGAAGTAAAAAGTCAGAATAGTGGAACAGTTTATTTCACAAAGGAAAAATGTGTGTGCATGGGTGAGTAAGTGTGTGGATGTGCACGTATGAATGCACTAAGTGTGTTTTCGATGATTTCCTGCAAGATTCCCTGTCTGCGTGTTTGTGTTGAGTGTTTGTTTTGCACACTCTCTCCTGAATGTCACTCCGAAATCTATGTTGTGTGTTTGCTTTAAATTGTGCTGTGTTTCGTACACCGCCAACAGCATCATTTGCACACACACCTGCTGAGATAGCAGCCGCTAGAGATAAATTCAAACCAAATAACTACATGCAGCACAGAGTCACTCTTTCAGGTGTCGGGATGAGGTGTCAAAAATGAAACTACTGGTAAAAAAGAGTTACTGTCCAGTCTTACGTGCATTCAGTTCAGGCAGTTTTTACTAACTTAGTGCCAGAGCAGTATTTTTTTTATCTTTATCTTTCTCAATTTTTTTTTTTTAATATGATGAATATCTCCACTTCCCTGTCCGCAAGGTTGTATAGCAACACTGACACGAAACAGGGTCAGACCGTGTCATTGCATGTGCACAGTACAGTTTATACCCCGGCCCAATGAGCCACTAAGCCTCTCCATCCGTTTCAGCTCTCGCATGTGCAGGACGCTTTGGTCGTGACCTGCCTTCAGGCCTTTTTTATTAGACCCAGACGCAGGTTCCTTCTTTGGATTTAGGGAGCTGCGGCTCATGCCAACATGAACAGCAACTGTGTGACAGACCCTGACTTTGTGAGCGTGAAAATGTTGGCAACAAAGTGTACGGTTCAAAGACGTAATAAAAGGTAGTTGGAGCATCACTTTTATTTTTCTGCGCTGGTGTTACTGCTGAATTCTTCGGCGCGTAAAAGAACAATCGCCTGATTAGACAGAAGTCATAAATTCAGGTATACAAAAGTGAGCAACCCTGACAGAAAGGAAAAGTACAATGACTTTTTTATATTGCTTAATTTATGAATACATCTGGGTCGGTAGACAGCAGCTTTCACTTTTCTCAGGTAGACGTACTCCTCACCTCTCCCTCCCTTCCTTTTTCTATTACTCTCTTGATATTTTTGTCTCTCTCTGTTGCCTTCTTACACATACAGTGAGGTGGTCAGTGTCTGGTGTGTTGACAGACAGCCGCTCACACACTTCTTGCTCTCGCTGTGCGTGCATGTGCGTGTGTGTGTGTGAGAAGAGCGTTGACAGACAGTGTGTGGGTCTGTGACAGAGGGTGTCAGCGTGGTGTCAGGGAGATGTGTTTAGTGTCACACTCTGCTGACCTGATCTCCGGTCGGACTGTCCACTCCGGCCCCGCTGTGGCTCCTTACATAACCCCCGCTGTCATTCACACACCGGCCTGAAGGGATCCACCAGCCTGTGTGTGCACGCACTCTCTTTCTCTCACACACACATGCAGTTACTCAGTGACGTGCACACGATGTATAGGCATCCACATTCACAGCCACTTTCCCTCTAAATGGAATATCTGAGCAGGTGCAAGATTCACATCTTCCTCACAGTCACTCTTTCATGTCTTTTTCTGTTTTCCTGTTCTCTAATTTATGCCATGACATAAAGCAGAAGTTACATACATTAACAATGTATCTGGAAATATTCAAACAAAGCATCAAACTCTGAGCACTGTGTGGGAATATGGTACGAGGCCAGTGGGTACCCTTGTTTCCCCAGTGTGCTGCGAAACACCTACACAACTTGTGCAACTGTTATCAAGAGTTTGACACCGCTCTGAACTCTGACATTTGCACCATGCTAATTGATGTGTCTGTATTAGCGAGTGGACGTCTCTGTGCTGGTGTGCAGAACGAGAGTGCGCTTTCAAGTCCTGGCGTTCAGTACACAAATTGGTGTGTGTGTGTTGCAGAGGGCGGTTGACCCTGTGTGCTGTTCTTTGGCCTGTGGTTATTTGGAGGTCAGTGCTGATGTGGTCTCTGCCTGCAGGAGTGGATTTACCATCCTCAGCCTTCTAGAGAGCTGCATCCACTTAGCTGACTCTTCCACAGTCGGAGGGAGAGGTTTCTTTCTCCCTGCTACCTTTTTCTGTTTGTTCGCCAGTAACTTTTACAAAATCTTGGAACGTTTGAAAATTAGGAACAAACATTATCAGTCCTCACATGAGAGCACATTAGCATTCGTTTTGTGAAAGTGCTCAAAATAATTTCATTGACTTTCCTGTAAGTCCCACTTTTCACCTTAAGAATTGCTTTACATTGAGGTTGGGGTCGTTAACCTCAGAATAGATTGGAGCCATTATTTTGACCTGGGCTATTTTATTGACCCAGCGTTTTGTCATTCGAGCAAAGATGTCATCAGGGTCAGGGATGGTTAACTTCATAATGGACTGAGCATTTGCACTTAGTGGCTTTCTTTTTATTCTTTTTTTCATTGCACTTTTATTCCCAAAGTGATCTACTTTTAGATGTTTTCTACTCGTATTTATTCCTGTGAATCGTTCTAATGTTCATGTTGAAGTTGCAATCACCCTGTTGATTCTCCGTCTCTTTATGCCCAAAGTACATTTACTAACCCCCAGAGTGCATTGCACTACTTCTGAAACGGGGTAAAGTGAGATAGTAAGATAGTGGAAGTAAACCGTGAAATAATTTTAACACTTGCCTTTTCAGTTTAGATTCTTTAGTTTATTGCTTGTTTAAATAAAAATAAGATGAAGATGTGATAAATAAGATGTTATCATGTTAGTCCTCTGCTGAAAATGTCCGCTAACGCTATAATGTCAGCATCCTTCCTCAAGTTATTATACTTGTTATACTGCTTAAATGATTAGTATTCAGTATTGACAGTATTTATTTGAGAAAAATCACTGGAGAGCAATCTCCAGAGAATGGATAATTTTTTTAGTGAATACTGTAAATATATGGGATTCCGTGCCCTCATACTTTCAACTTCATATTTAATACAGTGCAGGTGAAATGGAGCATTTCTTTTGTGTACACTCAGGCCGCGGTAGACGGTAATTATGACAGGCATGGATTGGATTCTGCGTAGCTCCACGCCCGTGAGGAGTGGACATCAAAGCACGCTCACCAAAGCTCTCTGTAATAAAAGAGGAGGAGGAGAAAGATATTGATTACCAAGGGTGAACATTAGCAAATCTCTTTCTCTCTCCTATTTTTTCATCTATGTCTTTATCCGTCCATCATTTCTCTCCGTCTCTCTCTGTCTGATTTGCCTCCCTACGCCTCTACTTATGCTCTCTCCATCCCCCACCCCCCCACCCTCCCCTCCCTCTAATCATTTATTTATCGCTGATCTCTTTATTCTGTATTCTTCCAGTTTAGGGGCGGTCTACACTGTGACTGCACGGTGCTGGTTCACTCACACAAGCTGTTATCATCATTCCTTTACACCCTTCCCGAACCCTCCTCTTCCTCCTCATCACCACAGAGATACCTGGGGGGCGGGTGGGGTCACTCTGGTCCAATCTAACGCCGTATTGATTCCATTAGATAATTAATGACCCTGGCAGGGGCCAGGGAGGAGCAAAGACGGGGTTAGGAGAGATGGGGTGGGGGGGGGGTGATGATGGGAGAGACGAAGGGGGTAGGGGAGGGAGAGGGGGAGGGGGGTGACGCCAAGGCCCTTGAGAGTTGGAGAGAACCTTGGGTTGGGAATGATCCAGAGTCGTCAAGGTCAACCGCAGCCAGCGCTCCGATATGCCGAGCGAGTCCGAATATGGAATACTGAGAGAGAGGAGGGAGAGAGATCTTCATGTCCAGCAGCTGTCGATTGATCAGCGGCTGAAAAATTGTACATTAAAAAGTCTTTTGACTTCCAAATCCTGGGGTCCAACCAGGGCCGTAATGCATGATAAGTAGTTTTCAGCCCTCCAACCAGAATACCAAACTTCATCTCCCCGGACGCTCCAGACACTCATTTACAACTACTCAACATCATGAAAGGCAAGATAGAAAACTAGCTACATCAAATATTCTGTTCATGTTATTTCCAGCCATGTTTTCTACACCTACACCATGATATTGAACGTTCTCTATTTGATAAAATATTATTCACAGGAATATCTTACATCGCTGTTTAATGTGTAGTCCGCATTTACCTTTGGTTGGAGATAATTAAAGATGGGGGTGGGGGGTGGAGAAAGAGGCAGGGGTGTCAGAAAACTTTTATTATTAACTTTTATGAAGTTTTTATTTGAGTAAACACTACAAATAACCAGTTTGATGCTATACACGTCACTTTTTGGGGCATGTTTTGCCTTTGCAGCCCTCGAACCAGGGTCCTGCTTTTCAAAAGAATGATTAGCGAGCATTGCTTAAAAGCACATTGCAGATGTTGACAGCTGTCACTTACACATTGCAGATGACTTTGCGAGTCCTACAGGGCTCATTCATGCCCATGTATGGATCGCAAGTACTGGGAAATGAAGTACTGTTGGAAATTGCAGCCTGCATGTTGCAGACTTAGTGAAACTGGCCCCAGGAATGTTACAGTCGTGGTATATGGTATGTGTCTTTATCCCTCAGCTACCAGGATACCCGCTAAAATGTCAGGTATTAAGCAAGAAAGTAGCGTCATCCGCTGTGTTTTTTCAGTTTATCAAACGAACAGTGAAGAAGCATATGAAAGGTTTTTCCATACTCAGGCTCACAGATCTTTATCAGATTTGTCGTCCTTCAGACGACATCGAAAATCATAAAAATCCTCAGAACTGGAACTACTCTCTTCTTCCTTTTCTTATAAACAGTACATTGCGAGGCTCGGTCCTGCTCTTTACCTTTGCATTATCGCAGTGTGCATGTCGTCTCCAGTGGGCTATGAGAGCTCCTCTGCCTCCACCTCCACATTCAAAGTCTTGGCCAGGCTCTGTATTGGGCCCCAGGGGTTGGGGAGATGAGGCATAAAACAACCATGTCTCTACCTAGGGGAGCTGGTGGCATGGCAGCGGGGCTATTGTCTGTCTGCGTGCTGTTTGACTTAAATGTGTTCATTTGCCTGATGCCCCTGACTCCCTACGGGGAGGGGTGGCTCGGGGAGAGGAGGGGCACGCTAACGAACCTCTGACAGCTGGAGGCCCTAATTAAATGTCCCTGCTGAAAATAAACAGAGCGGGAGCCAAGCGAGCAGCCAGAGAGAAACGCACAGCAAACAGCGGCTGCGAACGCTCGCCGCAGTGCCCTCCTCTCTGCTGCTTCTTGAGACCATGCCAAGAGAGCACGGCTCTATAGGGTAGGGGTCTCAAACACACACTTGCGTGTACACACACACACACATCCACCACACTTATGAATATGTAGCACTGCAGCAACACATTGTGAACACCTGCGGCCACACTTGATACAGGTTGATCTCTACAGCTGTGGGCGCAGTATATTTTTACTCTCAGTGCTCTCAGAAGTCACACTTTCCTTTTCCATATATTTCCAACTGTGCCATTACAGAATGAGTTGACTCAGTTCTGTTGAAAGGATTGTTTCACACTCTGCGTCTAGATGACACGTCTGACATTCAAGCCTGTTGTGCTGCTAGCTAGCCGGAGCATTAGCAGTCAAAGTGGCGGGGTCCATTTGGGTGAGTGCATTAATGGGCCGCCCAACCTGCGACAAGGTTATGAGGCTGATTGAATAATTACTGTGGAGGCCCCTGTCCATTATGCCCCTGTGTCGGCCCAGATAGAGGGAGATGCAGGGAGAGATGGAGAGATAGATGGAGACAGAAAGATGGAGGGAGAGATTAGATAAGCACAGATAGGGTCAATTAAGAGATAAACATACAGATATGGGATGGAAAAGGGTGTGTGTATGTGTTTGCGTGTGTTTGTGAGGCAGTGAAGATTTGAGAGTAAATTGTTTCCCGCCCGTGTCTCCTTTTGATCGTTCTGTCCTACTGTACGCAGTCTAATTTGGCATTTAGTGCATTTATCCAGGTAAGCTGGAGAAGGTGACAAAGGTGAAGTTGTTAGACAGAGGTGCGCTGCCCTCTGCTCGACCCTGTCTCCTCTTCACCAGACTCTCTGAAAAGAGGACTGTCAATGCCGCAGGCTGGAAGCTTGAGGGGAAAATATAAAGGTTTCCTATAGCTGAATGAAGTAAAACATAAGCCAAGAACAGTATATTCTGACAATGTAAATGCCCTGAGTAAAGGTTAAATCTGGGGCTGGAAAATTAACCAGATGTGTCAAATTAGCAAGTTCATCATTTTCTTACTGACTTATATTTGTTATAAGGAACTCAATTTTAAAGTCAATTATTTGAAGCCCATATGATGTAACTTTAAAGAGCTACAACTACCATTTATACGTAACAGTCAGTCCAGCGACTTTAATTAATCGTGCTGTAATTGCTCATGTATTAATGTATTTTTCTCACAAGGTAACATTAGCCTTCATTCATCCTCATCAACATAAACGGTTAAACAGTTTATTGTGATAAAGACTTTAGATGAGTAGTGTGCAGTAATGTAGTAAAAATCATGTATTAAAGCTTCTTTTTTTTTTTAACGTTTTATTCCTTTTTTTTTTTTTTACATCAGGTCAAAACTTTGCTTTCTGACCAAATACTTGTAAGACTAGTGACATCCCCAGCTGTACTTTGTGTTTAGTGCCAATTAGCATATGATTAGCAAACAAAAGTGGTGAACACGAGAGACTTCATAGGCTACATGCTAAACAAAAGCATGTTAGCATTGTGCATGTGCTTAAGTACAGCCTCACAGAGCTGCTACAGCTCTGTGTTGTTTAGAGATCATTACGCTTTGAGCACCTTTTTTCAATCTCCATTAATGCATATGTTCTGATAAACACTGGAGATATTGGGAAGTAAATATTCATTGTATATCCACTTACCCAGTTTCTTTAGAGGCCAATCTTTCTATCACTGACCTAGGACCATGTAACCAATAGAAAACAGAATTCTTTGCTTTACTACCACTGCCTAAACACAGAATAACACTACTAAAGGTAAGTGGCTGACCCGATCTCCCCTTTCAACAACTGTTCTCTCTTTGTTGAAGCCCTCGTTGACTCCGCTGCCTTTAAAACTGCTCCAAGAAGTTTTCATGCATACATTTAATGTTGGCTGTTTTAGCCTAGATTTGTGAAATGATATCTGCCAAACCTGCCCAGCTTCTGCCGACCCCTCTTAGCCAAGGTCAGCATACCCATGCTCAAACTCGAGACATAATCCATTTTCTACTGCCCCGGCAAAGCTCTACTGACTTGATTGTGCTGACCCAGCCAGGCCAAAGAAAGAGACGGTTAGAGAGGGAGAGGCAGTAAGAGAGAGAGAGAGAGGGCATCTGAGGCCCAAGGGCATGACACCGTGGTGCTCGGGGCCACACTAGCCCTTTAAATGTCAACACAGCACAGAGGGGAGGAGGAGGAGGAGCAGGGTGCGGAGGGGAACGGGTGAGGAGCGGGGCTCAGTTTGAGGACAGGGAAGAATATTGGCACCTTCCACTACAGGAGGGTAGTGCTGGAGACCAGCAGAAGGTGGCACAGGGGAAAGCATGTGTTTCATAGATAGAGATATTAGAGATTGAGAGATATTTGCTTTAAACGCCAGTCACAGACAAGTCTGAATATTCTCTCAGGGATGAGGAGAGACATTCGAAGATCTGTGATTTTCAGCTTAATTGTGACTTCAGAGGAGGCTCAGTGTTTTGTCTTATGTCTATTACCTTGGGAACAGCCCCTGACCTTTATGTGTGGAAGTACATAGAGTACCTAATTGCTTTCTCTCAACGTCAACACTTCTTTCTTTTTCTTTCTTTCTTTCTTTTCTTTCTTTCTTTCTTTCTTTCTTTCTTTCTTTCTTTCTTTCTCATAAAATGGGTTTTCATGCAAATTATATTCTATCAAATGATAAAGGCTA
>NC_079367.1:15088170-15093170 GCF_021018895.1 Seriola aureovittata | reverse complement strand
GCAGGAGCAGCAGCGTCCTCTGCTGATTGCAAAGAGATGTGAAAATGCTTACAGCACCTGGTATTCCCAGGCGGTCTCCCATCCAAGTACTAACCAGGCCCGACCCTGCTTAGCTTCCGAGATCGGACGAGATCGGGCGTGTTCAGAGTGGTATGGCCGTAAGCGACAGTGAACGTGACAAATACCCTCTTTAAACATGATGATCGTGTCCTTCATGCACAAAGCTATGTGTTTATGTCAAGTGCAGGAGCCTTTCCTTTTCACTGTTTGCTTGTTTGCTTGTTTGTTTGCCTCTCAACATGTCAACTTTGTTCGATTTTAATGCAAAAGTGTGTTTACATTGTGATGTGTGCTGTCCCCAAAAGTGCAGAGAGCTGCAGAGTAAGAGGTTATTGAAGCAGGAGCAGGAGCGTCCTCTGCTGATTGCAAAGAGATGTGAAAATGCTTACAGCACCTGGTATTCCCAGGCGGTCTCCCATCCAAGTACTAACCAGGCCCGACCCTGCTTAGCTTCCGAGATCGGACGAGATCGGGCGTGTTCAGAGTGGTATGGCCGTAAGCGACAGTGAACGTGACAAATACCCTCTTTAAACATGATGATCGTGTCCTTCATGCACAAAGCTATGTGTTTATGTCAAGTGCAGGAGCCTTTCCTTTTCACTGTTTGCTTGTTTGCTTGTTTGCTTGTTTGTTTGCCTCTCAACATGTCAACTTTGTTCGATTTTAATGCAAAAGTGTGTTTACATTGTGATGTGTGCTGTCCCCAAAAGTGCAGAGAGCTGCAGAGTAAGAGGTTATTGAAGCAGGAGCAGGAGCGTCCTCTGCTGATTGCAAAGAGATGTGAAAATGCTTACAGCACCTGGTATTCCCAGGCGGTCTCCCATCCAAGTACTAACCAGGCCCGACCCTGCTTAGCTTCCGAGATCGGACGAGATCGGGCGTGTTCAGAGTGGTATGGCCGTAAGCGACAGTGAACGTGACAAATACCCTCTTTAAACATGATGATCGTGTCCTTCATGCACAAAGCTATGTGTTTATGTCAAGTGCAGGAGCCTTTCCTTTTCACTGTTTGCTTGTTTGCTTGTTTGCTTGTTTGTTTGCCTCTCAACATGTCAACTTTGTTCGATTTTAATGCAAAAGTGTGTTTACATTGTGATGTGTGCTGTCCCCAAAAGTGCAGAGAGCTGCAGAGTAAGAGGTTATTGAAGCAGGAGCAGCAGCGTCCTCTGCTGATTGCAAAGAGATGTGAAAATGCTTACAGCACCTGGTATTCCCAGGCGGTCTCCCATCCAAGTACTAACCAGGCCCGACCCTGCTTAGCTTCCGAGATCGGACGAGATCGGGCGTGTTCAGAGTGGTATGGCCGTAAGCGACAGTGAACGTGACAAATACCCTCTTTAAACATGATGATCGTGTCCTTCATGCACAAAGCTATGTGTTTATGTCAAGTGCAGGAGCCTTTCCTTTTCACTGTTTGCTTGTTTGCTTGTTTGTTTGCCTCTCAACATGTCAACTTTGTTCGATTTTAATGCAAAAGTGTGTTTACATTGTGATGTGTGCTGTCCCCAAAAGTGCAGAGAGCTGCAGAGTAAGAGGTTATTGAAGCAGAGCAGCAGCGTCCTCTGCTGATTGCAAAGAGATGTGAAAATGCTTACAGCACCTGGTATTCCCAGGCGGTCTCCCATCCAAGTACTAACCAGGCCCGACCCTGCTTAGCTTCCGAGATCGGACGAGATCGGGCGTGTTCAGAGTGGTATGGCCGTAAGCGACAGTGAACGTGACAAATACCCTCTTTAAACATGATGATCGTGTCCTTCATGCACAAAGCTATGTGTTTATGTCAAGTGCAGGAGCCTTTCCTTTTCACTGTTTGCTTGTTTGCTTGTTTGTTTGCTTGCCTCTCAACATGTCAACTTTGTTCGATTTTAATGCAAAAGTGTGTTTACATTGTGATGTGTGCTGTCCCCAAAAGTGCAGAGAGCTGCAGAGTATGAGGTTATTGAAGCAGGAGCGTCCTCTGCTGATTGCAAAGAGATGTGAAAATGCTTACAGCACCTGGTATTCCCAGGCGGTCTCCCATCCAAGTACTAACCAGGCCCGACCCTGCTTAGCTTCCGAGATCGGACGAGATCGGGCGTGTTCAGAGTGGTATGGCCGTAAGCGACAGTGAACGTGACAAATACCCTCTTTAAACATGATGATCGTGTCCTTCATGCACAAAGCTATGTGTTTATGTCAAGTGCAGGAGCCTTTCCTTTTCACTGTTTGCTTGTTTGCTTGTTTGTTTGCCTCTCAACATGTCAACTTTGTTCGATTTTAATGCAAAAGTGTGTTTACATTGTGATGTGTGCTGTCCCCAAAAGTGCAGAGAGCTGCAGAGTAAGAGGTTATTGAAGCAGGAGCAGCAGCGTCCTCTGCTGATTGCAAAGAGATGTGAAAATGCTTACAGCACCTGGTATTCCCAGGCGGTCTCCCATCCAAGTACTAACCAGGCCCGACCCTGCTTAGCTTCCGAGATCGGACGAGATCGGGCGTGTTCAGAGTGGTATGGCCGTAAGCGACAGTGAACGTGACAAATACCCTCTTTAAACATGATGATCGTGTCCTTCATGCACAAAGCTATGTGTTTATGTCAAGTGCAGGAGCCTTTCCTTTTCACTGTTTGCTTGTTTGCTTGTTTGTTTGCCTCTCAACATGTCAACTTTGTTCGATTTTAATGCAAAAGTGTGTTTACATTGTGATGTGTGCTGTCCCCAAAAGTGCAGAGAGCTGCAGAGTAAGAGGTTATTGAAGCAGGAGCGTCCTCTGCTGATTGCAAAGAGATGTGAAAATGCTTACAGCACCTGGTATTCCCAGGCGGTCTCCCATCCAAGTACTAACCAGGCCCGACCCTGCTTAGCTTCCGAGATCGGACGAGATCGGGCGTGTTCAGAGTGGTATGGCCGTATGGCCGTAAGCGACAGTGAACGTGACAAATACCCTCTTTAAACATGATGATCGTGTCCTTCATGCACAAAGCTATGTGTTTATGTCAAGTGCAGGAGCCTTTCCTTTTCACTGTTTGCTTGTTTGCTTGTTTGTTTGCCTCTCAACATGTCAACTTTGTTCGATTTTAATGCAAAAGTGTGTTTACATTGTGATGTGTGCTGTCCCCAAAAGTGCAGAGAGCTGCAGAGTAAGAGGTTATTGAAGCAGGAGCAGCAGCGTCCTCTGCTGATTGCAAAGAGATGTGAAAATGCTTACAGCACCTGGTATTCCCAGGCGGTCTCCCATCCAAGTACTAACCAGGCCCGACCCTGCTTAGCTTCCGAGATCGGACGAGATCGGGCGTGTTCAGAGTGGTATGGCCGTAAGCGACAGTGAACGTGACAAATACCCTCTTTAAACATGATGATCGTGTCCTTCATGCACAAAGCTATGTGTTTATGTCAAGTGCAGGAGCCTTTCCTTTTCACTGTTTGCTTGTTTGCTTGTTTGTTTGCCTCTCAACATGTCAACTTTGTTCGATTTTAATGCAAAAGTGTGTTTACATTGTGATGTGTGCTGTCCCCAAAAGTGCAGAGAGCTGCAGAGTAAGAGGTTATTGAAGCAGGAGCAGCAGCGTCCTCTGCTGATTGCAAAGAGATGTGAAAATGCTTACAGCACCTGGTATTCCCAGGCGGTCTCCCATCCAAGTACTAACCAGGCCCGACCCTGCTTAGCTTCCGAGATCGGACGAGATCGGGCGTGTTCAGAGTGGTATGGCCGTAAGCGACAGTGAACGTGACAAATACCCTCTTTAAACATGATGATCGTGTCCTTCATGCACAAAGCTATGTGTTTATGTCAAGTGCAGGAGCCTTTCCTTTTCACTGTTTGCTTGTTTGCTTGTTTGTTTGCCTCTCAACATGTCAACTTTGTTCGATTTTAATGCAAAAGTGTGTTTACATTGTGATGTGTGCTGTCCCCAAAAGTGCAGAGAGCTGCAGAGTAAGAGGTTATTGAAGCAGGAGCAGCAGCGTCCTCTGCTGATTGCAAAGAGATGTGAAAATGCTTACAGCACCTGGTATTCCCAGGCGGTCTCCCATCCAAGTACTAACCAGGCCCGACCCTGCTTAGCTTCCGAGATCGGACGAGATCGGGCGTGTTCAGAGTGGTATGGCCGTAAGCGACAGTGAACGTGACAAATACCCTCTTTAAACATGATGATCGTGTCCTTCATGCACAAAGCTATGTGTTTATGTCAAGTGCAGGAGCCTTTCCTTTTCACTGTTTGCTTGTTTGCTTGTTTGCTTGTTTGTTTGCCTCTCAACATGTCAACTTTGTTCGATTTTAATGCAAAAGTGTGTTTACATTGTGATGTGTGCTGTCCCCAAAAGTGCAGAGAGCTGCAGAGTAAGAGGTTATTGAAGCAGGAGCAGCAGCGTCCTCTGCTGATTGCAAAGAGATGTGAAAATGCTTACAGCACCTGGTATTCCCAGGCGGTCTCCCATCCAAGTACTAACCAGGCCCGACCCTGCTTAGCTTCCGAGATCGGACGAGATCGGGCGTGTTCAGAGTGGTATGGCCGTAAGCGACAGTGAACGTGACAAATACCCTCTTTAAACATGATGATCGTGTCCTTCATGCACAAAGCTATGTGTTTATGTCAAGTGCAGGAGCCTTTCCTTTTCACTGTTTGCTTGTTTGCTTGTTTGTTTGCCTCTCAACATGTCAACTTTGTTCGATTTTAATGCAAAAGTGTGTTTACATTGTGATGTGTGCTGTCCCCAAAAGTGCAGAGAGCTGCAGAGTAAGAGGTTATTGAAGCAGGAGCGTCCTCTGCTGATTGCAAAGAGATGTGAAAATGCTTACAGCACCTGGTATTCCCAGGCGGTCTCCCATCCAAGTACTAACCAGGCCCGACCCTGCTTAGCTTCCGAGATCGGACGAGATCGGGCGTGTTCAGAGTGGTATGGCCGTAAGCGACAGTGAACGTGACAAATACCCTCTTTAAACATGATGATCGTGTCCTTCATGCA